>NC_045628.1:53396287-53699318 GCF_009829155.1 Mustela erminea | reverse complement strand
CACAGTTTACCCATTGCTCACACCGTAAAACCATAAATGGTTGAATTTGCGACCTGTTAAATCGGTTCTTTTCGTGTACAACATTGCCTCACATTACGTCAGGACATTTTTTTTCTTCCTAAAAACACCTGATTTTATTCCCTGTGGGAGGTTATGCCCTTGTGTTTTAAATTTCTAGTTTTTTAAAGAGTTGAACAAAGAATACTTTTAAAAACAAAAGTAACTCAAAACTCAAATTCAAGTCCCACAGACTTAACTGACAGAAACAAACAAAGCATTATCCATCAAGGTTACTATTTGTAAAGTAGACCAGTCAAATGCAAACATGCCTTAAAAATGCACACCCTGGAACCTAAAGCTGGGCCCTAGAAGTTGGTGAATCTCAGGGGTCAGTGTTAGAATAGTCAGTGTTAGAATAGCATACAATCGCTGAGATCTCTTTTACAAGCAAAACAGAAAGTTTATCACAAAAAAAGTTCTGACTTGAAGATAAAATATATATTGAGAAAATATGGCACAGTGAATCCCTTGGTTAAATTCTTAATACTGCTGATTTCATTTTGGCATTATGCCCTTTTCTGTATTTATTTCAAATAGGCAAGTTATTTTTTTAACAAATCCCTATTACTATTTAGTTATTGATGATGGTAAAAAAGATTACCTTTTTTTTTAACAAGGAAAAAAACTGGGCATCTGTTTGACAGAAATGAGTACTTCAAGTACATAAGTAAATCATTAACAGACCTATTACACTCTAAGCAACAGCAGTAACAAAGAAAAGAGCTAGAATATGCATTTTGCATAAAGATTAAATTTCACAACATAATAAATAAATGCACTGATTTATACAACTTGAGAAAACCTTCTACTGATGATCACAAGTAATACTGTCTTATCATTGACTTTGTTAATATCAGCACTGCCTCATATAGAGTTTCGAAGGTAAAATTCTTGCCCCCAAAGCCACAAAATATACAAAGCTGGTTTGTTATTAAATATTTTGTCTGCCAAAATTCCCGCAAACTAAAATACATCTTGGCAGTCTGAATAACCAGCATGATAATTATTGTGGTATCAAAAGATAAGAAAAATTTTAATATGAAAATTAATAAAACCAGTAAAAGGAGAAACCTGTTGTATAAATAGACATTTTAACATAAAAGTGAGACTTGTATCTCACTTGAGAGGAAGAAACAAATTCCATACAACTTACTTGAAGACTTGAAAATAATTATCATATTTTCCCAGCTCTAGATAAATATATTACTCCAATTTATTAGTCATCTTCAATATACAATATATAACTCACAAAACTGGGAAGGTTACAATACCAAAATCTTTCACAGCACTAGTTACCAGTTACCAGAACTGTAAGAAATCTTCAGCTACATATCAGCTTAATACTTAGAATATACAAAGAGATATGGCTAAGCTGTGGTAAACAATAGTGCAAACAGTAAGGACCACAAAATATATTCTTTTTTCTTTTTAGCTTGTTTATCTAACTGCATTATCCTACTTCAATGGTATCATCAACTGAATATGGAACTTATCTTAATGCATCTTAAAAGTATCCCTATGTTTTTAGATAAGATTAATTTACTCTTGAAATGCAGTTCCTATGAAATACCCGGACTATTTATAAATTCCTATGCAATGAATAACTTGTAGCTAAAATGAAATATTTTATGTGGAGCTTTTATAGCTTTTAAGTAGTGGCTTGGTATCCGTTTTTCCAATGTAAGCTTGGGTGTGTATCAAAAATTAAGAGATAAAATATAAAGATGTGTAAATAGAATAGCTTAGTTACATAAGGGGAATCAGTCTGTTCATCTACAGTAGCAATATGGGTTTTTATCTGAAACACTGTTACTGAGTTTAGTGCAGTTTCAGTTACTATCAAACTTATTTTCCTGAAAATAACAGAAAGAAGTATACAAATCCGTACAGTCCAGCTGTCTTTTATCTCTCTGTTCTCTGTAATGATAAACCTTTAAAGTTTTTTCTGCCCACAGAAATGTCTCTAAACGAAATTTGGAGACAATAATAAAAAGAAGCAATAATAAAGGTAAAGAATGCTTTGGGTATTAAAAAACTAATAGTCGTTGCCTTTTTGAAGTTTTGGTTGTTTCTTTAGGAAGGCATCCTACTGCGAAGGCATCGTATTACCATTTGACAGAGAGATCATTATACAAAAGTCACTGGGGGAGATGCCTAGCAGAGACAAACAGGTCCCAGGCCCCATGATACTGGGTGGGGGCAAGCCAGAGAGGGAGGAACAGTGGCTGCCAAGCACCGTGGGAACTGCCAGGGAGGTTATGCCATTGACCAGTAGTTAGTATGTGAAGAATCTTCACGGTTCATTCTTTTCAACTCATTATAAAAACTTGGTGTTTTAAAACTGCCACTTGGATTATTATCACACACTGAACCAATTTACCTAGTTTGCATCTGAAAAATGCAGAGTGAGTTCATCCTGCCAGGAGAGGGAAGGAGAGATCCTAAAGGTCAAGGCTGAGAGATGTAACGTTTATGGAGCTCAGCGAAAAACTCTATCCTTTAAGAATTCACATCTGTATAATGTGAAAGTCCACTGTATTTCAGCCCAGTCTGACAGAATAGATAATTTACTTCATAAATGATGTATATAGAGATTTCCACTGTAATTTTCTAAGTCATAGCTTTGCATGAATATATTCTTTCTTGAATCCTGTTAAAAATAACTCCTATTAGGACTAAAGTAGTGCCCTCTTTATTCCTTAAGATTAGCTAAAGAATCTCTAGGCAGTAATGTTCTGGTAAATGATATCAGTATTAAAAATGATTAAGTATTGACAACAAATCACTGGGAAAGATCTTATTAGAGAATTAAATAATTTGTATTTTAAGGATCAAAAATATGATATATCGTAGGCACTACTTTACAGAATTAACTGTCTGAAAAATCAAGATAACTTGGCATAATAAGAAAAAAAAGTCCAGCAAAATGTGCCCTCTTTGAGGGCTTTGATGACATGTTCAGTTTACTTGCACTCATTTTGGCTCTTTCTGGTTTTTTTTTTTTTTCCCCACGCCTCGTTATTCATTTTGTGTGCATGTGCTATCTGTATCCTCAAGTATGAACTATGTCAACAAGATAATCTAGTGATAAGAGAAAGTGAAATGTACAAGTTGTAGGAGACTGACCCGGTCTTCACTTATCTCGGTACATATTCTTCTGAAATGTTCCCTGTGACTTAAGTTGTGAACAAATGAGAATGCCACATGAGCAAGAAACTGAGCAGAAGTGGATTGTTAGTGACTCAGCTGTGACATGGGGAGCTGGAGAGGGGCCAGCTGTGTTGGTCAGCCAATCTCCTATTTTACCTTAGCTACCAAAATAAAACCCATGGGTAGGCAGGGTTTATCTAGAACCAGAATCAGGAAAAAACATTGAGAAGAAAACTCAGTGAGGGTGATGAAGGAGTTAAAACTCATTTCTGGCATTTCTAGGAAGTGGTGGGTTGGGGAATGAGCTATTCTACGGGCTTTTTGAAGAACTCAAATCCTTAATAGCTGGGAGAGTTAAAATGTGGCTAGGCCCACGCTGATCACTGACAAATCTTGTTTAAAAGAAGATTGATATTTGGTAGGTCCAGAATGGACCTGAGAGTGCATTTCTCTAAGCTCCCAGGTGGTATGCTGCCGGTCCATGGACCACATCTGAGTAGCAATGATCTAGATCAGTGCTGTCAGTAGAATTTTTGCAGTGATGGAAATGTTCAACATCTGTACTGTCTACCATAGTGACTGAGCACTTGAAATGTGGCTGGTGCACTTGAGAAACTAACTTTCTAATTAAATCAATGTAAACTGAAACTGCCGCATGTGGCTAGTCCCTCCAAGATCGGACAACACAGGTCTGGACATTCACAGATCATCTCATCTCAGCCAGAGCGATCTGTATCGCAGTCTCCAAATTATCCAAGCCACCAATTTATTTAGATTACCAGGTTTCCTTTTACGAAACGCAAACTGTAAAGTTCGTTTCTTTAAATTGTTCTCTTCCTAACACTTTGCTCAGATGACCCATAATGGGCACTTGAGTGGGGAGAGATGAAAGGGGTCATTTTCTGGCTGGGGAGTTGATGAAGAAAGGGTAGCAGATGGCGGTGGGGATTTGAGCAACCGTCACAGTACGGCCATGTGGGAGACCGGAAGCCAGGAGGTGAGAAGGGAGGTGGAGTAACACTGAAGGGGAAAAAAAGTGCGGGGGGGGGGGGCGCACTTCGAAATTTTACTTAGGCCTGACCCTGTCCTTTTCCTTCTTGGAAGTCCCATGGTCTACTGACTGGCTCAGTCAGTAGAGCATGGGACTCTTGGTCTTGGGGTTGTGAGCTCAAGTCCCACGTTGGGTGTGGAGATTACTTAAAAAAAAAAAAATCTTAAAAAAATATATATATACACACACACACATATATATACACACATATATATATATATATGTATACACACACACACACACACACACACACACACGCACATCTGTCTCAAATCCTTCCTCAGGAAAATAAGACTGTAAGGGAGTGGATGTTGGCTGGGCTGTGACTCCCCTTCATCCCTTCCAAATTATCCAGGTGTGGGAGAGCCTAGCAGCGGAACGGCAGTTACAGCTGGCAACTGGGAGCAGGGTTAAGCTTTTCAGCTCAGTTTAGGAATGGATCAAGGTACAGAGGCCCCACCTTCACTCCCCTGAGCTGTGATCAGATTCCAGAGAGCAGTTCTTCCTACTTTTTATTCTTAGCCACATCTACTATAAGCTGGCTCCTCTTTGATGCTAATGGACACCTAGGGAGTCTCTGACGACACCATCTTGGCCAACAGATGTGAATAAGGTCATCTGGGTCCTACATCCATCATGCACAGACAAAGCATACAGGAAAAATTTCTCTTATTTAACAACAACAAAAAAGATACCAAAATTGTCATTTTAAAGGATTTCCCTCATCCAAAAGCCATCTGCAAGAAAATTCTAGTTAAAGAGTCCATTAATTGAGGTTTTACAGCATAGATAAGAGTTATTACCTATGAGTAAAAAGATCAGCATCAAACAAAAAATTTAATTATCTTCATCTTACTCTCAAATTCTGAACGTGTAATAGCTTAAATCTTTTCTAGTGGCAAAGGGGTATTTTGGGTGAATGAAAATCAGTAAAGATTTTTATATTAATTGATTCTTCTCTAGAGTTCCTTGCCTCTTTGCCCCTACCTTTCTTTTTTTGGTAGAGCTGGATAGGGATCTGTGATCTGACAGCTGGCATCTCCATTTTAATTTCATAGGGAAATGCCTAGAAAAGCAGGATATCTTCAGGGGCTGGAGAGGTGAGGACTATAAAAGAAGCCCTTTGATTTCCTAAGTGTGGGTAACATTATAATATTAAATGAGTAGCTTCTGACTCTTTCACGCTACTTGATGTAATTCCCTTTGGGAAATTTCCATTTATTCACAACTTAGGTAAAAGATATAGTCAGACACATTTGGTCAGGAACCCACCAGGCTCATTTATTTTTAAGATATCAAAATTTTGTGATTTTGCTGGTACTTAAATGCCCAATTTATAAATAAGACTAAAGTGTCAAATATTTAAACTCCTTTGCTATAATGAAATTCTAGCAGTATTCATTTTTAAATGCTTTCTCAATAATATTTCTCATTAGGCATTTGACAAATAATTGTCTAGAAAATATCAATGAGAGTATATTTCAAGATGATGCATACGTAAGTGTGAATGTACATGCATGTGTGTATAGACACGTAGAAACGTATATGTACATGGGTGTGTATGTTTTTCTATTGAGCACCTACTTAGAAGGCTACTTCATGAAAATTGTCACCACCGGGTCAATACCCTGTTTTCTTCTCTTATATAGAAGATTTTTAAATATTACAATTAATTTTTGGTATATAATGTTTAAAGAAAGATTGTTTAAGGATATTTTTATGACTTTTTGACATGTATGCCTTTGGCTTTCAAAGATTTGGTAATTGTAAGATTGACTCCTAATAAGCTTACACTGAAGTATAGTGGTTTAGGAAAAGGAAAATGCTATCTACTTGATATAAGAATTAAGTGAGATAATAATAATAATATAATAATAGTAATAATAATAATATAAAGCCCTTAAGAAAAAATTTAAAAATTTAAATCTCTCATTGAGAAGTTTTATCAGTAGTTACTCTAGCTAGCAGGTAAGTCTGGGTGACCAATCAGTATATGAATCCCAGTTGAGGCCTCGGGGAAACTCCTGTCAATAGCTCACTATATTATAAATGCAAACAGAGTACTAAATAAATACTAAATTAAACCAAAAGAATAACAAAATGTGGGAATTTTGGTTTAGGAAGCTATAATAAGCTTTTAGTTCAGCAACAAAACATGTAATTTTATAAAAATATCCAGAGTTTCTTAATGCGCATGTCTACTGTTGATGATAGAGTGACATTGAATTGGCTTGCATAAAATGTGTATCATTTGTTGATTATGGCACAGACACATGTTCACAAATTCTTAAATACAGAATATTTATCCAAAAGCCCCCATCAAAGGACAGAAAAGTGCCTTGAACCAACAAAAAGGTAACTTCGGTAATAATAAATTAAATTCCATTAAAGCTGACATTAAAGCTAAGTTTTACGATATTACATGTGACATGCAAGAAAAAGAAAGACCAGTCAGGCAGGAATGCCGTGCATTAAGATCTGCATTCATTCATAATATTTGAGGGGTTTCAACCATGTTCCCTGACCACTGAATGCTAGAAATCTCAGTTGACACCCAATCTAGCATTCAAAACACAAACTAATGTATATCTTAGTCTCCTAACCAGTGATTTTTAAGGAAGAAGCCAATGCCTCCAATAATGAAAACTAGAAGTTTTAGCCACATATTGTTATGCAGTCATATGGTAAGAACATTTCATCTGACCGAGTTTCAGGAAAGTACAATGTAAGTAAACGTTTCCACCCTTCAGACCACACAATTATCTCGGATTCTTTCCACCTTCTTACTAATATGAGCATATCTGAACACGTCAAGTTTGCACAATAAGTAAATGGCTTCGTGGAATGTATATTTTTTTGGCACAAAAATATTTCCCAATACCTCAAATGAAAATTTTCACCCACAGCAAGATATCAAGCCATAGAGGTGCTTCCCTGGTACTTGCTTTCTAGGCAGAAAAGTACAGAAACAGACCATTGCTTCTAAGAGCTTTGTATTAAGTAGCAATAACTTCCCTTCCAAGGAATAGCACCAATATGATTACAACTCAGCCTGGGGAGGGCTCCTTCCAAGCTCCTTAATTCCCTGGAGAATTCGCTTCATATGACCCACTTTCGTTATCCCCAGGTCCTAAAAAAAAAGAAAAGAAAAGAAAAGAAAAGAAAAAGAAAAAAAGAAAAGGTAAGAAAAAAAACAGAAGGAGAAGGAAAAGAAAGATGTTTACTGACAAGAGAAAACTGGGGATTAAATATTTAATTAGCAAATAGCGTAATTAGCATTGTTTATATTCAATGACTTAGGAAGTATAAGCTATGAAAATCAGTTTATAAAGTGAAACTAACCTGACATTGAAAAATTATCAACAAGTTAAAAAAAAAAATCACATCCTACACTAACCCTGAAATGTAACAGTCTCAGAAATTATACACAATGGTGGTTCTTCAGAGTCAAAATTAGGGTCTCCTTTTTCTTCTGCTTCTTCTTTTTCAAAACACAGGTCCTTTTGGGATCTCAGAGAACAGTGACAGAGGACATCAGGGCCGCTGCAACTAGTCTTACGGCAACCACACACTTTCTTCCTAAAATAGTACTTGAAAGTAAAGCCTAATCCTAAAGACAGAGATCAGTGGCCATCACCTAAATTTGGAACGTCAGTGCATCTATGGTTACATTTAGAGTCTTTGATTTGAGTGGACTGTTTAAATATTCTTTCTACTTTGCGAGACAAAAGTATAAGAAATTACTTCAACCTGGCTAACTGTGGGTTGATGCTTTTCCTCAGAACATTTGTGGCTCCTTTCCCTCAGAACCCTCCTTGTTTCTTACAGAACTGTCTTCCTTTAAAGGGCCAAGAACTCAATAGTTAGTTTTCAGAGAGGGAGGATGATTCCAGAATGTACAGCGCACAGCAGGCTCTTGGCAAATAAATCCTTGCTGCAGGAATGAAGGAGATGTATACAAGACAGTGGTGATATTCACGACCCGAAAAACTGAAAGAAAGGGTGAAGGCCCCCAAGCCCTAAAATTTCTTTAAGGTTAACAGGCACAATTGATTGGCTAATATGTGAAGTCAAACCAATTTGGTATAAAAAACAGAGGGCTTGAAATATTTGAAAATTAGCAAAAAGGGACACAGGGGTGGCTTATTTGGTTAAGCAACTGACTTCAGCTCAGGTCATGATCCTGGAGTCCCAGGATCGAGTTCCGCATCGGGAATCTCTGCTCAGCGGGGAGTCAGCTTCTCCTTTTGACCTCTCCCCTCTCATGTTCTCTCTCTCTCAAATAAATTCTTAAAAAAAAAAAAAAATTAGCAAAAAGATGGCTTCCAAAGCAGCCTTAAAAACAAGATTACGAGGTACCACAAAATTATGTGTCTGAGATTTTACTCCAAATATCCATCCTACTCCATAAGCGAAGAGCATTGTTTTTTTTTTTTAAGGACTTTATTCATTTATTTGACAGAGAGAGATCACAAGTAGGCAGAGAGGCAGGCAGAGAGAGAAGGGGAGGCAGGCTCCCTGCCGAGCAGAGAGCCCGATGCGGGGCTCTATCCCAGGACCCTACCATGACCTGAGCCAAAGGCAGAGGCTTAACCCACTGAGCCACCCAGGCACCCCAAGCATTATTTATTTTTAAGCTTTACATGAAGTAGATGAGACGATTGTAAGCATGTGCACACCCCCATTCTCTCTCTCTTCCATATACTTTATGGGCTCTTTGATTCTATAGCAGCGAAGCTACTGAGAATTCTTTTTTTCTACTGACAATTCTGAATCTTTCTGAAAAATACTCTTTCTATATAGCAAGTGCTCCTGTCAAGCTTGAGATAATTTCTGGGTCACATTTTTACAATATGCAACTGACCCTGAAAAAGTATTTTCTCATAGGACACCAGGTCATTCATAAGCAGTCTGAAGGCAAGGAACTGTGTGTTTCCTGAGTTATGCTAACATAGCGAACTTAAAAGCAAGGCCAAATCCTAAAGAAAGTGAGCCGGCGGTCTGCTATTTAACTCTGAAATATAAATGCATTTGCGGTTGCATTTATTTGAGTGGGATATTTTAATATTCTTTCTGCTTTGTGATAACAATTATCTGATGAAGAAATACATTTAATACTAAATATTCTACTTCAGGCCATATGCACGTTTTATTTTCAAGAATAAAAAACTTCTTTGCTGGAAGCAGACTCTACTCAGAATTACCATTTTGGTGTAATAAGATGAATGTTTTCCACAGAATTACACTAACATCTAGCTATATTTTTTTATTTTGAGTTCAATACCTCCATGACTTCTAGGAGTTAGATTGTGATAAAGTTACGGCCGTGACATCTGTTATCGTTTTTTTAATTTATTTTATCAGATTCTTTATTATGTGCCTTTTCTTTCTTTGGATGAACAGGTCTAATTTTGCAGAAACATGCTTTGTAGATATTCAGTTACCTTTCTAGGCACAGATATGCAACTTTCCAAATGGAAAGAAAAACAAAAACCAACCACACAAACAAAACCATTGCATCTTTGCCATTGTCTTTGGTGCTCCTCACTTTTGGCTACTGTCTTCCTGGAGGGAGAATAATATAAGAAGTTTCTTTATTTCCTAAAGCACCTTAGAAGTATTTTTCCTTTCCCACCTTTACACTGTCACATTGCTATCTCTAGTTGTCTTGCTGATAAGAAAGTAACAGCTAAGATGTGAGCAGGAGATAGCCATGTGACAGGTAGTGGGAGACACATGCTATAGCAGAGGGCACCTCTAAAGGTGAGGAAGAGTCTAGTATTTTCAGGCAAATGGAACATGGCCAGTGTGGATGGGGTACAGCCCAGGAAGGGGCCAGTGATTCCACAGCAGTTTCCATAAATGGGTAGTCTCGTGTAGACCTCCCAAAGATGCAAGTCTTTATTCCAGTAGAAGTGGGAAAGGTGATCTGATGCTAAGAGATCACTCTGACTGCCATGTGGGTAATGGGCTAGAGAGAGCGCGGGTAGCAGCGGAAAGTCCAGTTAGGAACCCTGGCCTCACACAGGCAAGCGGTGCCCTGGTGTGTGGAAAGCCGAGAGAGAAACGGATGCAGTCTAGAAACCTGGCTCGGTGCTAGGCTTACTGAGTTAGGGGACAAGGATAAGGAAGAGGAAGGCGCTGAGTATGACCGTGGGCTTCTCTGGCTTGAGAGCCTGGAGGGAGAGAGGGGTGATTTTACTAAGATATCCGCAGAACCCTCCCTGTGTGACAGGCAACTATCAAGTGGAGTTGGTGATAAAATCCTAAAGTTTCCAAATTGAGGTCGGGGCTGGGGGTACAAACCTGTGAACCACAGATGTATTCATGGACCATATTTGCAGCAATGGGAGTGGATAAGGTTACACAGGGAGTTGGAGATCCTCTAACAAGACTTAAAGAGTTCATTCCGAAGAGTCTGCTCCCTCTTACAGCTACAGCCAGAGGTCAAGGGGAAGCTCATTTGCTCCCCTCATGGCTTTGCTCTAAAGCAGGCTCTTTCCAGATAATTTTGTTTTTCATTCTCCCAAGCCCCATTTTGGAAGGAAAAGAGTTAAAAAGGATTATGTCAATGCAAATTTCTGAAAGAAAAGTTTTAAGGTAAGGGATGTAATTTGCATTAAAAGTAAAAATAAAGCAGAACAAGAAGTCCCATGATAAAGCTAAAGAGAAAGTTTACAAAAATAATTCTTACCCATTTCCTTTTTACTCACACTCTTTCCTCCAGCCAAGTCCTATCACTCCAACTTTGACCTCCTATGTGTATGAGCTTTGTTTTCCCAAACTGCGAATATCTGCCTTACTGCCTTACTCGTTGTATATGTGTGTGTGTTATGTGTATGTTTGTGGTTGTGTGTACATATGTAATATATACATATATAATGATTTATTCTCACACACATTCAGTCTTTCCCTGGAATTTATGCTTATTTGTGGCAAATTAAATGTAAGCTCCTAGAGAGACTGGCGTAATATATTACGCTATTCAATAAATTTAAGATAGCTATTCAGTAGCTGCCTGACAAGGATATAAGACGTTACATAATATGTTAGATGTAATGACCCCTTACATTTCCTTTTTTGTGTGTGTGTACTTATTCCAAGTTTTGAAGTCAACCTCTATTCTAGGAAATCTAGCCCTGTATATTTTTCTATTTTCCAGATTTGGGACTCTCAACTGGGGTAATTAATTAATCTATTATTTTATTATTCTGGTTAAAAATGTTTAGGTAGATGTGGTGTCCGCTTTTAATGTGCTAAGACTGTATGACTCTGCTTTATAAAATCCTATATATTACCCATTAATTGCTCCAAGATCTCTGCTAGCATATTTGTAGATAAAGGCACCAACAGTTCATGAATTTGTTAGGAAATCACTGTATCCTAATCCTGTGCAGTTCAGAACTTGGCCTACAGGAAAGGGATCACTCCAACATAGATTAAAGACTTTGTAACTTGCTTATTACTTATTTACTTATTTAAAATTACCTTGGAATTTTAAAAATGGCACTGTTTGGTAAGAAAATTCAACATAAGAAAATTCTACTCGGAACCTTGGGATAGAATAGTCTACTTTGGTCATGTTGTGTGTCCACCCAAGAAAATAAAAGGGAACTGCTGCAGACCGTGAATTAATTATTTTCTTTCTCTGCAGTAAATGACAAATAGGCTCTCTGCCACCTTCTAGCAAAAGTGAAACGTGATTTTTTACTTCATTTACTAAAGAAAATAATACATTTCTTTTTGAGAATAATTCAATCATAACAGTAACTCACAGGGAATGTATTTGAACTTATGGTCTCGTTTTTCATGGGAGCTCTGAAAGGGCAGTCAGAAACACAACAAAATCACAGGACTCTCAATTGCTACCGCTGTGAGTTTCTTACCCAGTTCCACATATTAGGAAAACTTTGTTATTGGTATTTTGAATTAATTTTTAGTGGTTAACCTTTTATTAGTTTTTTTGGTCATTTTCAGCAACAGTGATCACCTTTCATGCTGATCCAATAAAATGAGCTGATGGAAACATGGGTTATTTGGAAATATTAGCACAGGGATAGCCATACAATGGATGCAGAGAAAAAAATGATTAACTTCATGCTAAGCTTTAGCTGTAATAATCAGAGAATGATACTTGATCGGGCAACACTGCAGACATTCTTGTTTAAAAAGCACACAAAGAACTCCGACCACAGGACAATGCATTTTAGATTACTGCCCGTTTGCAAGACACAGGACATAAGCCAAGCTATAAGCATATAACAAAAGAGGAGCAGGAGAGAGCATTCTGTTTTGCTGGGAAATTTTCAAAAGCAGAAGAGTAGCACAAAGGAAATACCTTAAGATCTCGCCTTTCCAGATGCAAAAGTTCAGCCCCTCTGATGTCATGACGGATGAAGATTTCTCTGTACTCTCCCAAACTGAGCAGCTCCAGCCAAGCAGCAACTTCCTCTGTGCCCCATTTTTGAACTACCAAAGTTAAGAGCAAAACCCCCATAATTTCTACATGCTCAATGCATTACAAAGCAAAGGTTGGCCAAAGAAGATGCAAAACAGAGTACAGCGGCAGTGCCAGCAGAGGGAAAGGTTAAAGGTGTCAATTCCACGAAACCCCAATTTCACTTTTCCCCCATGCAGGTTACAGACTCTCCATCCACACAGAGATCCGACTATGCAGAGACATTCACTGATGTGCACGGGTGCCTTTACCTTCAGCTCAATTTCCTCTCCAAGCCACCCACACCACACAATCCAAATAAAATATGTACTTCTCATGATTAGGATCAACAGTCCGCGATCCAAATACACTCTGATGATTTCCTTAAGACTGCATATGAAATCAGTCATAATTGAATTAGCTACAAGTGCTAATGAAAATTGAAAATCTGACATGGGCTTCTGAATTTTACTCCAGGTGCGGCTGAATTCAAGTAATGACTTCATTGATTTTAATTATTAACAAGGATAGCACTAAATGTGTTGTTAGCTCACTTTAAGGTCCTCTGGAAACTGTCAATACTGCTAAGAGGAGTTGCACTGTTATTTTTCAATATGTATCATTGTTTTATACATTTTATTCAACATTGATTAGCTTAATTCAAATTTATTTGGTTGTAAAATGCTGTATTTGGGGATGCCTGGGTGGCTTAGTCGGTTAAGCCTCTGCCTTCAGCTCAGGTCATGATCTCAGGGTCCTGGGATTCAGTCCCACACTGGGCTCCTTGCTCAGCAGGGAGCCTACTACTCCCTCTGCCTGCCACTCCCCCTGCTTGTGCTCTCTCTCTCTCTCTTTCTCTGACAAATAAATAAGTAAAATCTTTAAAAAATAAAATAAAATAAAATGCCATATTTGATTTTAAAATGCCCTTCAACAACTGCTCTACAATTGTCAAAAATTAGGTCATAGATCACTTTTTCAAAGGAGCTAGCTCACTTGGAAGGATAATAAAGTGACTGGATTGTGAAAGGCACCTGTCGCCACATACACAGAACTTGCAGGGGCCTCGGCAACACTGTCCTATTAAAAGTAATTTCTAGGGCAAGGGGGAAAGGGAACCAGACAAAAAACACCAAAGGCAGTTTAATCTTTGCTTGAGAATGCAAGTGTCACTGTAGACTGTGATGACTTAGGGGTGGAAATGGTGCAGTAAGTCCTTGGAACAGGAGAAAGGCAATGTGTAACTTTAGGTGGAAAAGTCTATTTAGCAAGTTAAAGGAGTAACTGAAAGTTTCTACATTCCTTTTATCAAAGGGATGTAGACTTCAAACTCTGAAGGAGAAAAAGAAATTATACACCGATGTTACGAGAGACAAAGGACCGTCTCAACAGATGCATGGATGTCCACTAAACAGATAGAAGCAAACCAGCGCCCACCTTGTTTTCTTGTGTACTTCATTACTATAGACCCCTACCATTTGGGTGGATTACTTTAGGTGTGACAGGATTTGCTTTATTGTGGTAAATTGAACATAAAATAAAATTCACCATTCTAACCATCCTATGGTGTACAATCCAGTGGCATTTAGTACCTCCATAACGTGCAGGGGTTGCCACAAATAATTCCAGAACGTTTTTATCGCCTCGGTGACATGGCTTTAATAAGTTATCTTTTGCACAGGGTTATACTTTCCCTTCCAGTGCGGATCACCTACCAGGCTGTGAACTTGTCTTCTGCTTCTGAACCTTTTCCTTTTTAAACTTTGGCACGATCCGAAAGACTGTGCTTCTGCTGTTTCTCTTGGTGCAATCCATGGGGGGCTCCTGTTCGAGTGGGGCAAGAAAGGGATTTGCTCAGGACGTGAAGAGAAGGAAACCTCACTCCGATCTTAAAGCCAGCACAGGAATAGGTTATGAACACAACACACTGTTGGAGTGGTGACTTGTTAAAAATTAGAGACCATGATGCTACATACTCCTGAAAATGGACTGAAGCCTGTGAGACACTTTTGTTCACGGAAAAGCCTTTGCTCGCCTGTTCAAGAGCAGCACATTTGAAAGTGGTGCTCGAAATTTATTCTCCCTTGAATATCTCTTTTTCAAATTCTATTGTCACAAAGTCTGCATTTATAGAGAAGTGGGCCACATTTTACATACCGCATCTTCGTTTGGGTGTAAGATATAGTAAAGCCACGGAATCTCCGTTAACTTCTGCAGCTCCACCTCCACGGAATGTAAGGCATTAGAAACGCGCTCCTCATGTGGGGATTCTAACTGCTGTTTACCAGCAGATTTCAAAAAAAACAAAATAAAACAAGGCTCAGTGACCAATCTCAAACAGAAGAAATTCGTTTTACTTTGACAACGAACATCGTCATCTCTTATGAGGCTAGTCTAGGTTATTGTTAGTAAGATAAAGGAATATAGACGGGTGCCTGGGTGGCTCAGTAGGTTAAGCAACTGCCTTCAACTTAGTTCATGATCCCAGGGTTCTGCGATCTAGCCCCGCGTGGGGCTCCCTGCTCAGGGAGGAGTCTGTTTCTCCCTCTCCCTCTGTCTGCTGCTCTGCCTACTTGTGCGCTCTCTCTCTCTCTGTCAAATAAATATATAAAATCTTTTTAAAAAAAAGAAAAAAGGAATAGGGGAAAGAAAGAACAGATTATTTTATATTGAGCTCACTTTTTAAAAATCTGGATAGATTTATCCATACTTTTCAAAGATAATACAAGTAGGTAGTGTGACTTCAATAATGTCACAGAAAAAAAGTATTGCTTTTGGTGGTTTTCTTTCTTCTTTTTTGTAAATTCTTTCCTCTCTCCCTCCCTTCCAATCCATGCATCCATCCACCCACTCTGCCTGCTTATTAGTAAGTAATCTCACTATTCTACTTCTTTGTGGCAAAAATCCTTCCAATTTCCATAGGTCGCTATGTAAGCAAATAATACTATTTTTAAAAAACGGTCAAAAACATGTCACATCATAAGAAATGCTTGGCACAGAAATCTCCCAGAGAATTAATAAGTTTAAGGGGAAAAAAACCCCACAAATCTCAAACAAACAAAAAAGCTGTTGTAAAAATCAGGGCAAGAGCAAAATGCCCAATGGTTTGCAATCTGAAAGAGGGTTTGGAAACTTTAAAGGGAATTTAACCGGTCACTTATAAGAATTATCCACTTATTTGAGGCGGCTATTAAAAAGCACTTAGAAATTCAATAGTAAAGGTGAAATAAACACTGTTACGTATAGAACAGGAAGGGAGGTGACTGCCTTCTGGTCCTGGCTTTGTCACTAAGCCAGCAACCAAGGGAAGGCTGACCAATGGTAGGAGTCTTAGTTTCTTCCTTAACAAACAGTAGAGTGACTAGATTATTTCTATGGTCTATTCCAGCAAACCAATCCTTTCAAAAATTACTTTAAGATTGTCAAGCATCTACATATAGGTTCATGGAACTTTAAAATGAACGTTCAGTGAAATCGTCACTGTTATTTATTATGGTCGTTCTTTTTTTCTTCTCGGTTATTCAAGGTATTTACCATTTCTAGTAGTTAAGAAAAATATGGAGATTCTCCAGCTTGCCATGTAAAATTTACCACTTTCCTTTGAGTCTAAGATTATATATCTTATAAAATTGATAACATGGTATTGCATATTCATTCTAGAAGCAAAATAAAGTGTAAAGCTTAGTTGATCTCAGATATGATTGACACTGTGTTATGATGTCAATATGGTCAAAGGTTTTGAAAAAATTCACTCGTATTCATTTTAAACTAAACACTCATATTTGACAATGACAGAAGTAGATCAAAATGACTAAGAGTGTGCGTGTGGTCCTTCTATAAGAACATAATATAATTGGTAAATATTAATCAACTAACACTCAGTAGGTGCTTTCAGTGGAGAGAACTAAAATATAGAACAAGTTATGTTTCTAGTTGTTGTCAGATATGTAAAACATATCTTTTATATTTCAAATAAGACAAAATATACATGTCCTTCACCTAAAAAGGGGGATCAAAGTCACAGCTCACTGGATTTCACTGGACCAATTTTAGAAGAGCAACAAGAAGATTCTGGTTAATAACAGAAGTGCCAAGAATTGGCAAAATATTCCACTGGTTTTATCAAAAATATAACCAATGTGTCTTCCTGAAAGTTTTCTTTCTGGCCATAGCAGAGGCAGCCACGTCCTGCCCTGAGGAAGTTGTTCTTCAGCTTCCTCTGGAGATGGGTAAGAGCCAGGGATGTCATTCATCCCTGAAGCTTCTCTTTTCAGATGATGAAAGATGCTCCAAGGATGGTGCCCTTCTGGACTCCAATCGAACAGAAACTCCCAGCACAGTTACTTCGTTCACTAGACTGTGACACACCTCCCATTTTCCCACTATGCCAGATACTATGACTTTTACTACCACTTTAATTTAGGCGTCTATTTTCCAAAGCCAGAGAGAAAACTACAGTCAAGAGGAAAGTTGTAAGATCATCACGGACTAGTTCATCAGAATCGTGACAAGAAGAGGAAAATAGCTAAATGCATCATAAATCATCAGGCTTTCTACACAGTGACAGCAGCGCACGTGAAAAACCCACAGTTGAACGCTAGGTGGCGAGAGGACCCCATATTCTAGAACTTTTGAAACCAGTGAGAGAATAAAAGGCTGACAAGGCAGACTCTGGGCAAAGCAAACTGGACATCTGTGGACTTCTAGCACTTGAGGTCCACGGAACGTGGTCAGATTCAGACCTGCCCAAAGCTTCATTTCCAGCACCGATCTGAGTTAATCTAGAGATAAGGCTAGCTCTTGAGAATTTAGTTCTTGAAACATGAGTCTACAAAGTGTTGCCCTTTCAGTAAAGCTAAGCACTGCATCAATCATATTTCAAATGTTAATTTTGGGAACAAAGCCGATGATTTCCTCTACTTCTCTGCCACCAGGAAGTAATGAGCTCCAAAGGAATGCCTGCTGCACTGCAGAAGGTTCAAGTCTCTCAAAGCTGACTGGGGAGAACAGGACTGCATGACAACCTGATGGCATCTGTGAGAGGAGACTTCTACCCCCATTAGCCCAAATCATAACTCCCTGGGGTAGCCAGGCATTTTCTGGAAGGCAAAAGCCAGGTAAAAGGGAAGCCCCAAGGATGGAGGCCAGGAGGCTGCTCTGCATTAGAATCCGAGGAATGAATGTATGAACAAAGCCGAGGCCCACACACGGGTCACCATTGTGTTACCAGTCATCTCTTCCTTACCAAAGGGACCCTGCCCACTAGCAAAGATTCTGTTTCATTATAAAGTGCCTTCACATTGATGGCTATTTCCGTGGCAGTGTCTCTCGTAAGACTCTAGAAAAAAAAACAACACATCAAAGACAAGTAGTTCTGGATTAGGTTGGGATTCAATCATCAGCAAATACTTAACATTTCATTCTTCCCATAAATTCACATCACATATATTTTTACAACTCAACTCCAATACTATTATAACTGAACGATTTCACACTCGTATTTGTTCACAGGGTTATTTCTTCGAATCCTTACATCTCAGAACCAAAGTAGTGCTCTGACTGTGGTTACACACTTAGGCCCCTATCTCCCACACACAAACATGTGGATACTCGCAACCACATACACATGTCCCCACAAAACTGTTCAGTCAAAGAAAATGATGCCGTATCAGATAATGGGGTATTTTCAGATCACACTCAGTTCTATCCACTGACTTTCATTCTCAGAAGTTCCAGCCGGCGTGTTTTTTAGACTTTCACCTTGAGGACTAGCACTTATGAATTAATTTAGGTAACTTCCATTGAATAATTAAAAGAATAAGTGAAACCATATGATACTTGACTCTCCCTGCTTGACTTATTTCACTCAGCATAATCTCTTCCAGTCCCGTTCATGTTGCTACAAAAGTTGGGTATTCATCCTTTCTGATGGAGGCATAATACTCCATCATGTATATGGACCACATCTTCCTTATCCAATCGTCCGTTGAAGGGCTTCTTGGTTCTTTCCACAGTTTGGCGACCGTGGCCATTGCTGCTATGAACATTGGGGTACAGATGGCCCTTCTTTTCACTACATCTGTATCTTTTGGGTAACTACCCAGGAGTACAATTGCAGGGTCATAGGGAAGCTCTATTTTTAACTTCTTGAGGAATCCCACAACTGGAAGGGGAGGTGAACCATGAGAGACTATGGACCCTGAAAAACAATCTGAGGGTTTTGAAAGGGTGAGGGGTGGGAAGCTGGGGGAGCCAGGTGGTGGGTATTAAGGAGGGCACGGATTGCATAGAGCACTGGGTGTATAACGTTATCACCAGGTTTCTCTAAGCCACAGCCTTGTACCATGTATCACACTTCAAAAGAATTGTATTCTTTCCTTTTTTATTTTTAACACCAACCTTAAAAAAATTATAGAAGTTACAAAATTGCAGCATCTACATTAAGAAGTTTACCTACTTTACCAGTTTCATAGAACAAAATGAAGTGGGAATAACTTCTGTACACAGCCTCGACAATGAATGAGCACCTCTAATAAAACACGTGGTATATGGTTTGCCCTACATCCAGGTACAGGGGAGAAGGTGACAGAAAGAACAAGGAGGGATGGCGGCAGCTCGAAGGAGAAGGAGTGCAAGGAAGATGGCAAGGCATCACGTGATTGAAAGAGAAATGTGGAAACAAGGAAGAGACTTTAAAGGAATGGAATGGGAAAATGGCAGGAAAAGAAAAATAAAAACATGGCCACAAAGTTTTCACAAGCTTCTGGCAGACACTCCTATAGACTGTCCAGAGCTGTTTCAAAGGGCATGGCCCATGTTATCGCATCGAAATATACATGTAATACATAACAATCTGTGGAATGAGAATTTACCACGAGCGCCTCACCTCTGGGAAGCGTGGGTTGGCTTTATTTAGGGCGTGGGAGCATGCATTCACAGCATGGGCCAGCTCTTGTTCCAAGAGACAATGGATTGTGGCTGCGTCACAGATCCTGAAAGCAAAAATGAGGCAGGTGAACAAAAAAAAATGTGAGCATTGCTGATTTTCTGCAAGTGTAGAAATGGGAGAATGAGACAAGTTGTTAAAAAAAAAAATAGGGAATATTTTAAAATGGGTTCAGCTCAATTATGAAAAACAAAGCACAGGTTTATAAAATTCAGACCCTGCTGCAACAAAGAATGTAAAACCCAAAATCTTTATAGGAAAAGTTAGGCTTAGAATCACAGAGAAACACACTAAAGTACATTTTGGAAGAAAAAAATACAACAACACTTCATTTTAAAGTATCACTGGCAAGTGAGATGGGGCAGAGCAGAAACTTCACCTTTTTTTTTTTTTTTCATCTTTTATTCATTGCAACTTCAACCAGGAACAAATAAAACAAAGTAGGGGAAGAACATGGCCATATTTATCATCTGTACGCTAGGTGCTTTACATACATTATCTAATTTAATATTCACAACTTAAAAGGTAGCTGTGATTAATTTTCTCCACTTTATAGATGAAGATCTTGAGGGATTCGGTAAATATGCAAAGCTAAGAAGTCATGGAGCCAGGATTTGAATCTATGTCTATCACAGTTCCAAAGTCTGTTGTACCGAACAGACAGGATCCTGGAGGACACTAAGGCCAAAGAAGAAAAAAGGAGGACAAGTTCCACCAATTGCTGGAAAATGATGGAAAGTTGGAGGATGAGCAAGAAGGCAAAACTATGCAAATCCTTTTTGCTTCTAACATCTATAAGGAGAATGATCTTTGCACTAGAAAGAGTAAAACAAGAAAAGAGACTAGGTCTGTATTGTTGAATCAACAGGAAAGTACGAGAGTGCTTAATTCCTCAAGATCATACAAATGGTATCCGAGCCACAAAGACATTTGCAAATGTCATCTCAAATATTTCTACTGATAACCTTGAGAAATCATAAAGAATGTGTTACTTATCAGAAGAATGCAGGTGGGTAAATGTTATTCTAATTTTCAAAAAAAGGAAAAGAAATAAATCAATTTCAGAACAACATTTCCAATTGCCCACTAAAATTTCCTCCCAGGTCTCTCTCTCTTTTTTTCTTTAAGATTTATTCATTTATTTGAGAGAAAGAGAGAACATGTGTTCATGAGTCAGGGGAGGGGATGGTGCAGAGGTAGACTCCTGCTGAGTGCAGAGCCTAACGTGAGCCTCTTTTTCATAACCCTGATGTCATAACGTGAACAGAAACCAAGAGTCGGATGCTTAATTGACTGAGCCACCCAGGTGTCCCTCCTCCTAAATATTTCTAATGTAGGTTAAATTCTGGAAGTTCAACATGGACCCTTTCATTTTCCCTCTCAACTCTACTTTCCCTCCTGAATCCTATGGTTCCATCAAAGGTTCCACAGTCCATCCATCCATTCACTAGAACCTGAGGGTCATCCTGTCTCCTAATTCAGGCCATTCAACAATTTTAGATCATAATCAATCTTAAGTCTCTCTTCTTTCCATCTCTACTACCTCAGTCCATCATTTCCTATCAGGACCATTCTAAGAGCATTTACCCTGCCCTTGCTTTGTTATCTTGCAAACAATGCTACACATTGCTTCCAGAAACATCTGGATAAGACCTGGCCCCTCCTCCCTTCTCCAACCACATTTCCTACTCTCTCACATATACCATACCATCCCCAGGTCCCCGAGATTTCCTAAAAGTACTCCATTCACACTCCTCTGGACCTCTGCCCAAGCTTGTTCCCATGTTGAGAATGTTCCTTCTCTTACTCTCCCATCAGGGCTTGGCTAAGATCACTTTTTTCAGGCAGCCCTCCTTTGCATTCTTGGCCTCCTGTGTGTATCCACAGCGCCCTACTGAGCCCTGTGATGGCACTCTAGCCACACTTTCTCTCTTAACATCCTGTCCACAAATTAAGAAGAGGACTACAACCCAGCCATTTTGGTGCCCCCCACTGCTGAATATGGTGGTTGGCATGCAGAAGAGATTCAAAATTATTTGTTGAATACTGAATGAATAAGTTCTGAAAGTAGATGAGTAAGCCTGATTTTCATCTCTTGCAAATTAAAAACAACAACACCACCACATATGGGGAACCAAATTAGGTTGACCAAAAGCAGGTCTGGCCAACCTTCACTTCCCTTTTCTTGATAAGGTTATTTGGTTAGGTGACAGGAAGTTAATTTAGGAAGTATATTTGATTTCAAGGGAGATAATACAGATAGTATATTTTGATTTCAAGAAAATGCTGTAGTTCTATTTTTAATTTTTTGAAAAATCTTCCATGCTATTCTCCATAGGTTATTAGTTATATTGATTATGGTAATTGTTTTATAATGTATACATATATCATATTATCATTTGTAGACCTTATATACATATATATGTGATTTTGTCAATTATTCTTCAATAAAGCTGGAAAAGCAAAAAAAACAAAAACAACAAAAAAAAACAAAAACAAAAAACCCCAAAACCCTGCAAATTGGGAGTCCACAGAAGTTGTTTATATTACCCTAAAACGGATCTCTCTGTGATGAAAGGCTGAGATGTACAATAATGCAGTTTTGTGCATTTAACTAACTAAATACTCATATTCTCTTACCTTGCTTCTAAGCCACTCAGTATCTTGAGTTATCATACTTTATTCTAATTCTTAATGTTGGGGTCTCTAGCAGTAGGAAGTTCAAATCTTTTCTCTCATATCTCTAACATCTAAGACATTTTAGGTTTCCAACAAATATTTATGTATTTATTTAAGATTTTATTTATTTATTTGAGAGAGAATGTGAGAGAGAGCATGAAGGGGGGACGGACAGAGGGAGAAGCAGACTCCCCACTCAGCAGGGAGCCCGATGCGGGACTGGATCCTGGGACTCCAGGATCATGACCTGAGCTGAAGACAGTCCCTTAACCAACTCAGCCACCCAGGTGCCCTCCAACAAATATTTAAAGAGCTTTGTTTTCCTTCTTTTCTTTTTCAACATCTTTATCAGTGACCAGATGAAAGTGGAAAGAATATAATAACTACCATTCACAGAACACTATATATGCCAGTTGTGATGTGCTATTAAGTTCTTTATGTGGTGGGTCTCATTTAGCTTTCACAATGACCTACAGAGTACCTCTTACTATCTCCATTTGGTAGAGAAGATGTAGGTGAAGAAGGGATAAGAAACTTGTCCATGGTTGGCCTCCCTTCCCCCAACAAAGTTGACTCCTGGGTCATCGTGATTTTTATCTGTTTCACGCTCCTGGAACTTGTGTTTTCATCTCTTCCCTTTCTGTCTACTAGAATGAACTCCTATGTGGTCGGTCTCCCAATCTCTAGATATGTCTTTGGAAACTGGTTCTCAGACTTTTCCCACCTAAATTTCCTTGGGAGCAGGGCTTAATATTTATATTTCCTTCTACATTCCAGAAGCATTTAATTAGTAATTATAAGGTAAGGTAACATACACATAAGTAATAGAGCACAAAGACCGTGTAAAACTGGGAAAATAAACAGTAACAGAAAAGAGCACCGTGTGGCAGGGTAAGTTAGCCAAGCTCTCCACCAGGTTTCAGGAAGTCCAAAGTCTGTTCTGCAGAGAACACAGGAGTGTGTGTGTGTGTGTGTGTGTGTGTGTATGTGTGTTGGAGAGGGTTTAATTGAGGCATAAATGAGGCAACAAATGAGGTAGGAGAGTAAATGTATCTCGTTTAGATAGTCCCAACGATGGACATTACTGATCAAAACTAAAAAACAAACCTGGTCAAGACCAGAGTTGTTCTCGCCTGCAGCAAGCAGAACCACCCTACCTAGTAATGAGCTCTTCTGCGGCCTGGGAGCAGAGCTGCATCTGGGACACTTCTTCTGTTGCCAAGTCAACAGCATGCTGGATGTACAAATGGGTTCGAAGAACTGGTTTACCGGAATCACACTTCTGTTTATCCTCCCAAGATTTCAGCGTGCTTTCAAACGCCTATTTAACAACAATGTTGCAAGGAACTGTTAGTTTGGAACTCCGAGACCCATACATAAGAGGGTATTTAAATGTTACAAGAAATGACTGCTTTTTTCCCCCCCTAATCTGAAGCTTCATTAAAGAAATCTTAAGATACAGGAAAGCTATTTTTAAAGTTTTCCAGTGTTATCATAACAAATAAGTAATGTAATCAGTGATGAGGAGGGTATCACTGAAAAGTTTTTTAAAAGACAGCTTCAATTTAGGCTTCAATCTGTACTTGAAAGGCATAATAGACAAGATCAAGATGGATAGTGGCAGTCTTTGATCTTAATTAAAACATATACTGGAAAAGGCAAAACTATGGAGACAGGTGTTGAGGTAAGAGAGGGAGTGATGGCTAGGTGGGACAGAAGGAATTTTGAGGGTAGTGAAACTAGCCTGTAGCATACTATCATGGTGGCTATGTGATTATATATTTCTTAAAAACTATAACATGTACAACATGAAGAGTAACCTATGACATTAATTAATCAATAATTATCAATACTGGCTCATCAACTATAATAAATATACCACACTAATATAAGATGTTAATAATAAGGGATTGGATATTAGTAAGGTAAGGAGATATGTGGGAATAGAATTAGAATTCTCTGTATTTTCTGGTCAATTTCTCTGTAAACCTAAAAAATAATAAAAATATAGACTATTAACTTTTTTTTTTTTAAGAGAGAGAGAGTGCACACATGTGCACATATGAGCCAGGTTGGGGAAAGCGGGGAAAGGAGAGAGAATCCCAAGCAGGCTCCATGCTCAGTGTGGATCCCTATGTGGGCCTCAATCTCACAATCCTGAGATCATGACATGAGCAGAAACTGAGAGCTGGTTACTTAACCGTCTGAGCCACCCAGGTGTCCCTAGTCTATTAAATTTTTAAAAAACTAAATACTTGTTCATATTTAAAACCACAATGACCTAAACGTTAGATTTGCGAGGCAATTTAAGTATTTTTCCTTGGTTTCTATTTTCCATAACAACTGAATTTTTTTTAGTAAGCTCCATACCCAGTGTGGAGTCCAATGCAGGCTTAAACTTACAACCCTGAGATCAAGACTTGAGCTGAGATCAAGAGTCAGACACTTAACCGACCAAGCCACCCAGGTGCCCCCACAGTTTAGTATTTTTAAGAGGCTTGATAAAAATCTAGAAGAATATGTGTATATGTTTTTACATACCCTGTCCCTTGTTAGCATCTGAGCTCTGTTTTTGTGCACAATTTTGATAATTCCTGGAGGCTGAACCCATGCTTCACCATCCACCTGCACTGGGACTCCCTCATCGCCAAATATAGTGATTTTTACCGTTCGGCACTGAAATAAAATGATCCATTTTAGAAAAAAAATCATCCTGAGAAACTTGACAATCTGCATTCAAGCCTGACGTTTAGTCCATTTCAGTGGAATGGAATGCATATTTTTCCAATTATCATGACATAGTAACAACTGACATGACAAGAAAGTTAACATTTTATAGAAGAATAGACAGTGCAGGAGTCCTTTGGAATAGCTTCCCCAGTCCTCTGATCTGCAAAGTTAGGTTTGATCAGAGAAAACAAACCTGGGCTATTCGATGATGCTGCAGTTTAATGACCCTTGAAACTGCCATTTGCATGCTATCAAATATTGCAACGACTTCCAGGATCTTGTCATCAAATGATGGTGCAGCAAATATCTGAAAGGAAACACTGCATTACATTTCCCCTGATGAGGTTAAGGTTTACATGAAGTGGCATATCAGCAATGTAAACTCTGTAATATACATATTAAAACAAAAATTTAGGAAAATAGTAAGCAGAAAAGTAAGAAAACATTACCAGGAAATGATAATCCAAGGACAAAATAATCCACCTTTGCATAAAAATGTATTAAATATCTGTTCACACATAACTCAGATGTCTTGATAAAATGGTGCATGTGATTTTAGGAATCCTAAAATACCCAGTTCCCTTGGTATGTTCTCCCACCCAAGTACTAACCAGGCCCGACCCTGCTTAGCTTCCGAGATCAGACGAGATCGGGCGCATTCAGGGTGGTATGGCCGTAGACCCTTGGTATGTTCTAAGGCAAGTCTTTCAATGTGTTACAAGCAATAGGTATGTAAAATGTGCTTAATATCTTAATACAACAACTTTTTAAGGCATTTGAGAAGACGGCAACAGATACCTCAGAGAATAAAAACCATGCAGGCTTACTCCGTCTTGATGTTAAATGCATTTTTCACAAAATTAATTGAATCAAACAAATTAAATTCCAGCTGTATCACTTTGTTCCTTTTATTCTCTCTTTGACTATAATGATAAACATTTATGCCTCTGAAAAAAATTGTTCAGTATCAAGTAATATTCCAATTAAAATTTTCATTGAAAATATCAGGACATGAATTTGCAAACATTGATGATTTCTTATCATCTCTGTAAGCAGAGTGCATGGTTTAAAATCCCGTCTCTGCTACTTCCTGTGTGAACTTAGTGTCAGTTTCTTCACTGGTAAAATTTAGATTAAAATTGTGGTTGTTAGTAAAAAATGTGAAGTTCTGAGAACACTATCTGATTACCTAGTAGGTGCTGTTAGCTTTATTTATCTTTATCTCACTGATTTCTTCCCTTTAAAATATTTAAGAGTAGTTACAGGCTGAGAAAAAAATTAGCTGCTAACTAAGTTTTATAGTTCTGTAAGATTGAAATACATTCACATAATGAAAATCACAAATATATTCCAATTTATGTTATACTCTAAACTCTGTCTGCTCATTCAAGGACTCTGAAAAAATGGGCCAGTGGGAGCTCTTGCATTATAAGCCTGAAATAAATGGGGCTATCTTTCCTTACATGTGATTCTTCAAAGACTGTGATAATCCTTTTTTTATTGTTATGTAGGTCTTAACAATTGTTCCTTCTCTTTCATTTTATTATTTTTAAAACATTTATTACATTTGCTAGGTTGTGTTTTTCCTTTTTTCGACTTTCCTGTCAAAACACAGCACTAAATTTCAAAGGCCAAATGAGCCCTCTTAACATTTCTAAAGATAAAAATAATAGTAACAGACACAAACTTAGAAAGTTAAAAAGTACAGAAGGTATTTTGGTAAGCAGAATAATATCAATTCTCCTTCCCACTCCCAAAATGTCCATGTCCTAATCTGCTAAGGTTATGAATGTTACTTTACGTGACAAAACAGACTTTGCCGAGGTCATTACAGGAGGGACCTTGAGAAGGAGAGATTATCCTAGATGACATACTGGGCCCAATGTAACCACAAAAGACACTGAAAGTGGAAGAGATGGGCAGGTGGGGATATCAGAATGATGCAATGGGAGATTCAGGCTTCCTTTGTGGGCCTTGGAGATGGAGGAAGGGGCCATGGGCCAAGGAATGTGGGCAGTCTCTAGCATCTGGAAGGTAAAAGAAAATACTTACATCATCCTCTTTAGTTCCACCCCAAAAGTTAGTGCCTCCTGCATAGCTGGGAATGTTCAACACTGCTATTCCTTGCAGACTGGGGAGAGGAATATACTGCCCATCACACTGTAAGGTAAAAATCTTAGAGGTTAGATAAAGAGAGCAAAACTGCTAGCTGGGAAGCCACTCGAACACCCAAGACAAAGGATGACAGTGGGAAGTGTATTGGCAATGTTTGCTTTTCCTGCAAATATATTCCTACACATTACCTTTCTCTTGTTTTTCTAATTTAAAAAATCTGAAGCATATACATTCCTATGGCAGAAGTCATTACAGAAAACCGACTTAAGATAACATTTTACCTCTTCTTTCTGTCAAAATCAGGCCGTACTTTTCTGGAGTTTTTTTCAGATCACTTACAATATTCTCACTTGCATCATGGTCACCTTTGTGCTCATGTCAAGTCCTTTTGCAAGCAGGTTCAGGGAGGGCTTCTGGGTCCTAACCACCTCATCTAGCTGGTCTCTCAACTCCTGGAACTGCACTCCTGCTCTGTAACTAACTGTTGGCTGGCCAAACTCAAAGCTGGGTTTCTCAGGTAGTCAGTACCAAAACTAAGAAAAGAAAAACCATGAATGACCCAGCAATTGCACTACTGGGTATTTACCCTAAAGATACAAATGTAGTGATCCAAAGGGGCACGTGCACCCGAATGTTTATAGCAGCAATGTCCACAATAGACAAACTATAGAAAGAATCTAGATATCCACCAACAGATGAATGGATAAAGAAGATGTGGTATATATATACAAAATGGAATACTACGCAGCCATCAAAAGAAATGAAATCTTGCCATTTGCGACAACGTGGATGGAACTAGAGGGTATCATGCTTAGCGAAGTAAGTCAAGTGGAGAAAGACAACTATCATATGATCTCCCTGATATGAGGAAGTGGAGATGCAACATAGGGGGTTAACGGGGTAGGAGAAGGATAAATGAAACAAGATGGGTTTGGGAGGGAGACAAACCATAAGTGACTCTTAAGATCTCACAAAACAAACTGAGGATTGCTCGGGGGAGGGGGGTTGGGAGAAGGGGGTGGGGTTATGGACATTGGGGAGGGTATGTGCTATGGTGAGTGCTGTGAAGTGTATAAATCTGGCGATTCACAGACCTGTACTCCTGGGGATAAAAATATATGTTTATAAAAAATTAAAAATTAAAAAAAAAAAAGAAAAACCATGAATGTCGGGAAATATCTTATACTCCGTGTCTTCTCATTAATCAACTTCAGTGAAAATAAAAATTACCAATTAGATAGGGAAAAAAATGTCCTCTGGCTGGTGAGTAATTATACATGACAGGTAAGCAAATTCTTCCTGAGTAGGAGGTTTACTCCTTCATTTTAAAAGAGGAGAGCTTGCAGAGGTCATACATACAACAGATGCTATAGTTTCATTAATTCTTACAATAAAAAGTAATTAACATAACTTTATAAAACTTGCATTTTAATGCCTGATCTAAACTGTAGAACAAATGAAAATCCAATTTTCAACCATTTTAGATAACAGAATATTTTACACTTGATTATATTCCCTCGTGCATTTTTTATATTTTCTTTTTTTTTTTTTTTTCATGAAAATACATTCGAAGGTCTATACTCTATCCTAGCACCTAGGGCCATTCCTGGCACACAGCTAAGGCTCACTGTGTATTTATTAAAATGAACAAACATTAAATATTGAGTAGATTAATAAACTTTTTCTGAATCTGTATCTTTGTGTGCTTTAGAACAAGCAGTTTAAAACATATAACTAACTTAAAGGAAATGGATGATATGCCAGTAACATCCATCTTAATTTCTCAGCGAGGATAAACCAAACCAGCTGATGATGTTGCATGTGCTCCAGAGTGGAAGGCATAATGAGTTTATCTTTACTTGGACGTTTAGTTGATAATGAATGAGCTAGGCAATTCTGTAGTCTAGGTAACACCTAAAATAATAACGCTCTGTTTAATTTAATGAGCTGTAGACTTAAAATTTGCACACTTTTCTGTACATAGGATTTTCCTTAAATTAAAGATATCTGGTCATAAAAAGATACAAGATAGGAAAGACATGTGTCAGGCGAATGTGATAACGACTACACTACGGAAACTAGGAAAGACATGTGTATCAGCATCAACTGTGAATACGGGACCAAGAGGGAAAGAAAATAAAATTCACAGAAATTAGACTTTTCAGAGCCATGCCCCCAATCTTGTTTCTCCTATTCGTGAAGGAGATTTAAAAACTTTTGCCATCCTTAATTTCCTCCTTACGTTAGTAAAAACTACTAAAAAATTTAAATGCTCCAAATCTCTTTTTATTTTACTATTGTAAGAATTGGAACAAACACACAGTTCAATCAAAAGAGTCTATATGCTATGAATGTTTTTCTCAGGGATTTGTGAAATGTCAGGCATTATAGAATTGGGTCCAAATTTGTAAACGTAAATGAGAAAATCTGTGAAAATTCGTTAGAAATGCTGTCCTCTAAATGTTCTCTCCTAGCTCCACCTTCTCAGGGAGCACCACGATGCTACAGAACCATCCACATTTCAGGAGCTAATGATAATGATAACTCATACGTCATCCACAGCCAGCGTCTCCACCTCCTTTAGTATAAAGTCGATAATCACCTCCAATGGGTGTTTAAATACTGGAAGAGTCACTGAGACCAAATCAGCTCCTCAAATGTCATTATTTTTCTAAGTAAGATAATCTGAACTATCTTTACTTCAAGATGAACCTACCTCAAGTTGAACCCTCTGTTCTAAATTCTTGTATGATCTCTGTAACAACTCCCGGGTTCCAAGGACTCCATACCACATCAAGTTTTTAGTTCGGCTCCTGAAATAAATATTGGCAGACAATTCAATGGCTATTACTGATTTACTCTTTAAAGGCAGAGCAAGCAAAATAGCTAATAAATGAAATTAAAGTGGAATTACCTCCATGTAATAACATTATTACTATTACCAAAATTACCTGCATTTTTCAGGGTGCTCCTCTCTCTTATTATTAAATTCTAATGAAATTTTTGCATCTAATCCAATCCCAAAGTAATTGTTCATGACACATTTTTCTGAATATCCATCTCTGTGATAATAAGGAAAAGTACATAAAAGTCAACTTCAGATTCATTACAACAATTACAATTTGCACACAAAATAGCACTTAAAAGCATTTAAGCTTCCATGCCTTATAGATGAGACTAAAACTTAGCAGGAATTATTTCCTATTCGTATGCCATGTGTACAAGCCCAGTACATATATGTCATTTCTCGTACATATGATATAAAGGGATAGTAAGCAAGGCAAAGCAGAGACAGAGTCATGGTAATGCTTTTCTATTAATTGTAATAAAACCTTCGTTCTGCTTCCTTTGTAAGCCCCTCACCAAACATATAAATGGGAGGGCCTTGCAGTCAGGTGCAAGGAAATTTCTCTCCACTTGTACTCTTATCAATGGACAAATATTCACTGAGTGGTAAAATGACCAGGTCCAGTCCACTCTTCAGGCTTCTTTGGAAAGTACAAAGATGTTTACTGTCTTTGAAGACTGTCATTAGAGAAATGAGATATAACAAAAGTATAATTAAATACAGAAGTAAAAGTTCATATTGAACTTCCAAAAAAAATGGTAGTTTTAAGAAGGGAAGAGATCCATGTGGACCAAGAAGCTTCTTGAAGTAAATAAAAATACAAGCTGGTTGGGGAAAGATGAGCGATTTGGCAAGACCAAGAAGAAAGGAGGAAAAAGGAATAGCAAAAATATGGTTATGAAGGTGCCGATGAATATGCTATTCTAGGGAAAAGTGAATATAGCTGTGTCTCATTTTGCCATAGTGTTGTTATCCGAGACCAGGGGCTGGGCAGGACCTACCTCCGGAACAGATCATGAAAACCACTGTGTTTCCAATGCATCGATGTACTCATCATTATATCAACTTTTGGAATTTTCTGATGACCCTTTTCGTATGGGGAGCCAAACTTCTTGTAATGCACTGACAATGTTACCATTAGTATAAAGCAGAAACAAGAAAAGCCAAAACAAGATATTTACAAAACTATTTTCTTACACTGAATCTGGATCAGGGTCGATAAATGGCGTTGCACCGAAAGGATCAATATTTGCTAGTAACATTTTGTTGATTATAGAACTCCCAGCAATGGAGGCAGCTAGTCCTGCTCTTAAACCTGGCCAGAAAAATAAATACATACAGGATCACATGTTAAGAAAAAGACAGAGAAAGAGCCAATGCATTGTTTTCAGGCCTGGTCTCAGGCACCTTGCCCCCAAAGCATGGTTTTTCAGTGTCTGCTCTTCTCATTAGCCAAAAGTAAGAACTATGACACTGGTAATTTAAGATTTTTGAGCCTTCTTAGGATCTATATGTTGTCATAAAAATGCAGCAGATGAAGACCCAAATAAGAGTCTCTTGTAACAGCTTCTCATTTACCATTCTAGTGATTCTAGAACTTCAACAAATAAATATTACTTCCTTTGTTATAGCAAATGAAGTGGTAGTCTATAAGGAATTTACAATAAAAAGTGAATTACCAAGAATGTCACAGAGTTACCATGTCCATACTCTCAAAGCATAGATAATAATAGTTTCAATTAAAAATATTAACAGAGGGGTGCCTGCGTGGGTCAGTCGGTTAAGCATCTGCCTTCGGCTCAGGTCATGATCTCAGGGTTCTGGGTTCAAGCCCTGCACTGGGCTCCCTGCTCAGTGGGGAGTCTGCTTGTCCTTTTCCCTCTCTCTCTGCCCCTACCCACTCCTTACCCCATTCTTTCTCTGTCTCTCTTTCCAATAAATAAAATCATTGGAAAAAAAATTAACTGACATACACAAAACTCTGTTGGTGTCAAGAGTAAATCCAAAATTTTAAACACAGATATTTATGAGTTTTAGAAAAACACAGTGTTTGAACATAAAAAATGGAGCATTTATCTTACCTCTAAATATGTAAAACTTCAAGCTTAATTCAACAACTAGTTAGTTTTCTACTGAGTAGTTACAATGTTCAAAGCTATCATCTACCCAACTAATTACTGACTCTAGAAGCATTAAACTCTGAGAAAGAAGATAGAGTAATATGGGTCTAAGTGAACAATAAAAAGGAAAGAAGAATGAGGAAAAATATGTAATTGAGTAACAATTGGAAAGTAGGAAAAAAGTCCTTGAGCAAACACTGCTTTCCTCAACTGTGTGCTCTTTTAGAAGATTATTATTTATTTTAGCCTCAAAGTTTAGCTGATTATCAAATAATCAAGATGAATTTTACTTCATAGCTTAATTTCATAGTCTTGAATGGGTTATAGCATATTTAGTCATGCCAGTTTCTTTTAACTCTAAATAAGTGAATAAATGAAAAAAAAATGTTCTGGTAAGGAAAAAAAGAACAGTTTGGAGATGTGAAGAACCAGACTCCAGCTGCCCTAAAGAAAAGTATAATATATTTTTTTTAAGCTTTTATTTTTCATTTATTTTAGAAGGAGAGGGAGCAAGAACAAGCACAGGGGATGGGGGAAGGGGTAGAGGCAGAGGGACTTTCTGTCCTAAGTGCGGAGCCCGTCGCAGGGCTCCATCCCACGACCCTGAGGTCATGCCCTGAGCCAAACCAAGAGTGGGAGACCTACTGACTTCACTGCCCAGGCACCCCCAACAGTATAATATTTTAAGGTTAGCCATATTCACAGCTTTAGCCCAGAAAGTCATCCCATGGTTCCAGATTTAAATAGATATAACCTCTAGACATGGAGGCCTTTCCAGAACCAAACATGTTCCTTATCTTTCTTATCTTTCTTTCCTTATCTTTTTAATTTTAATATTTCATTGAGATATTATATACATACCATAAAATTCACCCTCTAAGTAAGTGTATAATTCAGCTGTTTGTATATATATACAAAGTTGTGCAATGATCAGTATGATCTTAGAATATATTTTTTAAGATTTTATTTATTTATTTGACAGAGAAAGAGTGAACGTGCACAAGTGGTGGGGAGAGGCAGAGGAAGAAGGAAAAGCAGACCCCTCACTGAGCTGGGAGCCCGATGGGGAACTTGATCCCAGGACTCTGGGATCATGACCTGAGCCAAAGGCAGACACTTAACTGAGTAAGCCACACAGGTGTCCCTAGAACATTTTTTTATTATTCTCAAAACAAACTCCATATCTGTTGGTAGTCATTTTTCCTTTCCACCCATTCCCATATCCCCAGAGCCTGGAAACCACCAACCTACTTTCTTTCCCTATGAATTTGACTGTTGTGGACATCTCATATAAACGTAATCACGTAATGTGTGGCTTTTTATGTCAAGCCTCTCTCTTAGCATAACATGCTAGGAGGCAATCATGCGGCATTTATCAGTGCTTTGCTCTTTTTTAAAGGCGGAATAATAGTCCACTGTCTGCATATTGCACATTTTGTTTCTCCATCAACTGACAATTACTTGGGTTGTCTTCTATGTGGCTATGATGAGTAATGTTGCTATAAACATTACGTGCAAGTTTTTGTGTAGACATGTATATTAATTCTCATAGGTCTATAACTAGGAATTTGCTGGATTATATGTTAACTCTGTGTTTAATTCTTTGAGGAACTGCCAAACTGACTTTCCAAATTTCCTATTTCAACCAGCAATGTATGAAAGTTCCAATTTTTCCATGTCCTTGCCAATATTTGCTATTATCTCTCCTTTTTGATCATAGCCATCCCAGTAAGGTAAAGTGGTATCTCAGTGTGGTTTTGATTTGCATTACCCTGATGACTAATAATGGTGAGCATCTTTTCATGTGCATATTGGCCATCTGTGTATCTCTCTTGGAAAGTGTCTACTCAGATCCTTTGCCCCTTTTTAAATTGGGGTATTTGTCTTTTCATTGTTGAGTCTTAAGAGTTCTTTTTATATCTTGAATACTCGACCCTTATCAGGTATGCCATTTACAACTGTTTTCTCTTATCCTATGGATTGTCTCTCCTTCCTTTCCCCCCTCCCTCTCTCCTTTCCTTCCTTCCTTCCTTCCTTCCTTCTTTCATCCATTCATTTGTTCTTTTTGACTTATGAGAGAAACTAGTTTTTGTTTTTTCGTTGTTTTTATTTGTTTTTAGAGACAGAGAGTGCAGTAGGGAGGGGTAGACAGAGAGGGAGAGAAGAGAGAATCCATGTTGGGCATGGAGCCCAATGCAGGGCTCAATCTCACAACGCTGAGATCATGACTCAAGCTAAAATCAAGCCTCAGACACTTAACTGACTGAGCCACCTAGGAATTCCGAGAGAACAAAGTTTCATGGGAAGCCACAACAACCCAGAATTTGCAAAAACTAAAAGTAAACACACTATTTTGATGATGGCAGGTTATCAGTTGATCAGACCAACTACTCCTCCTTACTATTAGGGCAAGTAGGAAAGCTGACCAAAATGTAAAATGAATTCATTTGAAGGTCATTAAGAGGTAGACCAATGATGAGAGCTTACCAGTTAACCATTAGAAAAGAAAAATGAGTTAGGTGAGCCCAGGACTTAGGGATAGATTTCTTTCTTTCCTTTCCTTTTATTTTTTTTGTTTTTCTTTTTGTTTTTGTTTGTTTTGACTTTTTATTCTATTGCGAACACTTAAGAACACTTAACATGAGCTCTATCCTCTTAACAAATTTTTAAGTGTACAAGGCAGTATTGTAAGTACAATGTTGGACACGGCAGATCTCTAGAACTTATTCACCTTCCTTAACTAAAACTTTATTCATGCTGGCCTGTTTTTTGCAGGAAATTTTGTTATACGTTTAGTGGATCTTCCATTTCTGAATCAGTTTTGGTAGTCTGCATGTCTCCAGGAGTTGGTCCATTTCATTGAAGTTACCTAATTTGCTGGCATGTAATATTTGATAGTTTTCCCTGATAATCCTTCTTATTTCTGTAAGGCCATTAGTGACATCTCTCCTCTATCATTCCTGATTTCAATAATTTAAATCTTCTCTTTCATTTCCTTGGTCACTCTAGTAAAGCCTTGTCAATTTGTTAATCTGTTCACAGAATCAGCTTTTGGTTTCATTGATTTTCTGTATTGATTTCTATTCTCTATGTCATTTATTTCCACACCAATATGATTATTTCCTTCCTGCTAAATGCTTTGGGCATCTTGTTCTTCCTTTTCCAGTTGATTAAGGTACAGAGTTAGATTATGAGATCTGTCTACCTTTTTAATATATGCATTTACAGCTTTAAATTTCACTATAAGCACTTCCTTGGCTGCATCAAGTAAGTTCTGGTGTGTCGTATTTTTGTTTTCATTCACATCAAAGGATTTAAAGATTTCTCTCATGACTTTTTTTTTTCTTTGACCTACATAGTTCTACCTATTTGTACATTTCCAAACTTTCCTTCTGTTATGGATTTCTAAATTCATTCCACTGTGGTCAAAAATTGTCCTTTGATAATTTCAATCCTTTTAAATTTACTGAGAATTGTTTGATGGCCTAATTTATGATCCATACTGGAAAATGTTCCATGTGTATGAGACTGAGAATGAATATTCTGCTGTTGTTGGCTGGAGGGTTCTGTAGCTCTGCATGTTTCATATGTTTTTCAGGTCTTCTATTTCCCTGTTGATTTTTACCTAGTTGCTTCTATCAACTACTGAAAGTATGATAATGAAGTCTCCAACTATCATTACTGAATTGTGATTCACCTTTAAAAAGAACTTGTAGGACAGACTGCTTTTCAGGGTGTAACTTGGGTCCAATCAACTCCGGAATAAATCTGGAGAGTTTTCACTAAGTCAAACAACTGGTGTTTGAGGAGACATCAGAGACATCTCCTATTTTCCTCCTCCCTAGCTGCACATGTTGTTTGCTTTCCACTAGTACTAACCCAATCTCAAGGTCAATTCATCTCCTCGGAGCTGGAATGGATGTCTCAGATATTCCAAAAGGAAGCAGTGTTACTAGTCTAAAAATGACGGAACGTCTTGTGGCTCACAACAAAGAGGAAAGCTATGGAGATACCAAAGAGGTAGTAGAATATAAGATAAGATTTACCCTGGGTGCTTAGTAAATGCAGATTCCTGGCCTGTATTCTAGTATAACTCAATTAAAACTTCTCAGGGCAGTGCCCCAAAACATGTATTTTAGTATTTCCTTTCTTTCCTTCTTTTTTTTTTTTTTTTTAAGATTTTATTTATTTATTTGACAGACAGAGATCACAAGTAGGCAGAGAGGCAGGCAGAGAGAGAAAAAGGGAAGCAGGCCCCCTGCTGAGCAGAGAGCCCAATGCGGGATTCAATCCCAAGACCCTGAGATCATGACCTGAGCCGAAGGCAGCGGCCTAACCCAGTGAGCCACCCAGGCGCCCCCCTTTCTTTCCTTCTTATTTATAACTTAAACACACACACACACAGACACACACACACACACACACACACAAGTCTAAGGATCTGGAATCTGGTTGTAAGAGTGACAAGAACATTCTCCCAAAGGGACATTTATCTCTAAGAAGACATTTCTATAGTGCATAGAAATGAGTACTTAATACATTTTCACAGAAATGCTTACAAATACCCCATATTTCAGAATCTATACTACCTGGGCAGATTATTCTGGTGTTGAGCACAGGGAGGTTCTCTTTGCCAGCTGCCACAGCGGGACCAGAGCCAGAGTCAGCTTGGGAACGACTTGCCCGGCCATCTGGAGACCGAGGTGCAGGTGCAGCTTTAACTATTGGCGAAAAGTCCCGATGAATTAAAAAAGAAAAAAAAAAAAAGGTAATGATAAAGTTATAAGAATAAGCAAGCCCTAATATATTCAGGACATAAAAATAATTTAATGTGTATTTAAATCAACGAGCAGAACTGAAGATATTACATTGTGTTTACCTATTCTTTTACCATTGTTTTTTCTTTGAGATTTACTGTTTGGAGGGATTCGGCCACAGGTAGATATCCAGATAGATCATTTCAAACAGACAGAAATTAGTAAAAAGTATAGGCCTACATAACTAAAGGTCAGTAATGCTCACAATTTGAATGTGTCCAACCCATATTTAAAGACAAAAAGAAATTCTGAAGCCTGATGATCTTTGAAAATGGTACATATGTGTTAAAATATACACCACCAGTGTAATCCTTTTGCCATAAATGTTGGGTGAACGATCAAATGTAATTAATTAATTCCTAGAGCTAATACGTGAAATGTGAGTTAACATTGTCTTCCATACATAAAAGGAAAAATAGTATTTTTTTCAAATGAAACCAATATAAATTTCCTGAACTTCTCAATTAACTATATATTCAAAACAAAAATTTGCCCCAGATAGGTCTATCATATTCTTTAAAATGTTCAATACATTTAAAAGATTATTCCGAAGGAGTATTACTCTCAAAGTCAACAAAAAAGATTTAATTCTGTCTAAACTACAGCAACGTAATGGAGAGCAAATAGTATCGTTAACTAATTTAGGAGCTATTGGCAGGTGTTTAAATAAAAAAACAGTATTCCTCAAATTCAATTTAAAAATACTTAAAAATTTAATTACCTTCACTCTCCCTAAGGCTAATTACAAACTAACCACATTAATCTTACACTCTCTTCTCTTTCTTCAAAAACAGTCCAGTTGCACTAAAGAAAAGTAGCAGACAGCCACTTTTTTTGGACAGATGAGAGACCTGGAGCTAATTTCTAATAAAAACAACCTTTTGATATTCATCTCTTATAAAAACCAGAGAGCGTCCTAGTGACTGAGATTGATGTAACATTGATGGTAACTAAATTAATGTTTCATGTTTCTTCTTAAACATAACATCTCATCCATCATATTAATATACCTCACTGTACATCTCAGACGTATGAATTATTGCATAATTTAATCATATAACGACTCCTCTTCAAAAAGTAATGATTATTTAATACAGAAATACTTCTACTACTACTGATTCCCACTAAATCGGATTACTAGCTAGAAAATAAGAACAAATATTGCAACATTAAGGTACCAAATGTTGCAATGTGTGTAAATTTATGACTATTTCAACTTTAGAATCTAGAGTTGCCTACCTTTATTTTTTAGCTTTCTTTGTAGACTACAATGGAAGTGTTCAGTTCATGAGACTATAGTAAGATGGGATGGTAGCCGGCTGGAAAACCATTAGCAATGAGTGCTGGAAAACCAATCCTCCAAAGAAACCATGCCTTGTCTTAATGGAAATGATCAAGCAGCATACTGTAAGAATCCCATTGTCAGCCCTACTAAAGTCAGCTTTATAATGGGTGAAGACATACAAGTCCTGCTTATGAAATTCTAGATGAAGTCAATTTGAGATGATACAGTCAAGCTTCAAAAGATTTTGACAGGATGCAATGACAGCTCCAAATCGAAAAGATAAAAGTTCATAGGGATGAGCATGCACTACTCTAATTAGGTTTAAAAAATCACTTGCACAAAATAGGAGGAGATATTACTTCATGCCAAGAAGAAATCTTGAGTGGTCCTTCTAACATGAAAAAATGTCCAGAATAAGTAGTGTATGGCTATCAGTGTGGTGTGTTCATAATGAGTATGAAATATCAGGCGGATTGCATTCAAAATGGGTCATGATATTGACCAATTAAATGCAACCAGGAAAACTAAAAATTTTGGAATCGAGTTAATAATTGGTGAAAGAATTGAGGAGATAATGTGGAAAAGAAGATACTAAGTTATGGGAAGAAGACAGGATGCCACACGAGCCTGCTTTTAAGGTACTCACATTGCACCACACAAAAGTCAGCAGTTGTGACTGTTACCATGATCATACATGAAGCTTTATTAATTAGTGTGCTCACAGGCAGAAATGGAAGGAGGAAAATACAAAGATAAATGTAAAGAAAAACTTTCTGACAATAAAAGCTGATTTTAAGAATGGGATGTAGTGAGAGTGAATGGTGGGGCGCCCAGCTGGCTCAGTCCATAGAGCTTGCGACTCTTGATCCTGGGGTCATGAGTTCGAGCTCCACGCTGGATGTAGAGATTACTTAAACACATAAAATAAAATATCTAAAACAAACCAAAAAAGGAAAGCGAGTGGTCCAAAGGCTAAATGTCAAGAGGGTTATAAAGTATATGCCTGTATAGAATTACAGGCTGACCTTTAAGGTCTATAGGGTATAAAGTTAGAGAGTTGAGTTGAATACTGGCATAAGTACATTTCAAGTCTAAAAGGGCTATGGGTGTCCAATATGTACACATTGGTTGTATGCCAGACATGTGAAGACTGTAAGGGCTACATGCAAAGTTTCTAAGAGTTTTACATACAATAAGGGATATTCTTTCGAAGCTGACATAATTAGTAGTAGCAGCAGTGGGAGGAATAACACTAATAATAGTGAGAATGACAGCAAATGCTCCTTCCCAGCACTAAGGCACCAGACACTATTCTAGGCACTCCACATATATCAACTACTCTAACCTTCACAACCAGTAGGCACGTCATTATCCCCTTGTTACAAATGAGGAAACTGTTGAGAAATTAAGCAATCTACTCAAGTGCATGTGTAATGAAAGTGAAGCAGAAACACAACGACTGCAGTTCTGAGTTAACAGTGTTGACTTTTCATTAGTACCATGCAATTATTTTCATATTATCTTCTCAGCCTCATTATCCTTTAATTTCTGCTTTTCTTTATTCTAGTAAATTAATAATTATTCCCTTATACAATCTGAACTATTAAAAGTATAAATTCATCTTCAAACTTAAGAGGCAGAGGAATAATTAATGTTCTTCAAGTGACTACATATTAATTTCCTGGCAAACGTAATTTCAGTAGAGATAGGGTTGTAATTAGATGTCCAGTGATTTTGAAGATTAATTTAGCAGTAAGAATTAGCAAACCATCCAGGTTGATCAATGGAATCCAGGGGACTGCTCAGTTATTTAAAAGGCAAACTTTGGGCATGTACAATGTGCCCAAAACTTCACTTCAATGTGCAGTTTTCACATAATTCTCTAAGGCATCTATGGGCTAAAAACAAATTAAAATCTGCTGATTTAGATGTTTCTTCCCTTTTCCTCAGGAAAATTAAGATACTTAGCCATGTTTGGCTCCATAAGCCTTAGTTTATTATGATAATCTCCAGATTATATGATAAAGCGGGATGTGGGAGTATTTGACAATCACATAAATGTTACCGTTATTATTTTAGTATTCATAACTATCTAAGCTTTACCTTCTGAAAAGCCTTGTTAAAAATAAAACTAAAAAGTTTATTTCAAACTGATAAGCCTTTTGAGAACAAAAAGCAGAATTGTATTCTATTTAATTCCAAAAGGATTACAGTTTTCTTACCAGTTAATGACTCTCTTGTGTCATCATCTTTAGACTCTTCTTTAGATTCATCTGTTTCTGTACTGTCATTATCGAACGACTGGCTAACTGGCTCACAGGGATGGACACTCTGGTCATCCATAACTGAGAGATGTGTTTGGACAAGTAAAAATAAAATCCATAAATATTAATATACGCTTAAAAAGAAAAATGAAACCTAAAGCAAAAGAAATTCCATATTCACAAATACTAACATAATAAATTTGGGGGTGATAACCATAAGGACTAGAGATTATCAAACTAAATACTTGAAATTGTAAACATTACTTTTTTATCAGAAGAAAAAAATAAAAGAATTCGAGAATGAAACACAAGTCCATCTATAAGTTACAACCTGAATAAGGTGTTCTTGCATATTAATTTTTTATGTTAAAGTTAACTTTTAGACCACTACTAAAATTCAAAGAGAAGTATATCCATTATATTCATACAAAAAATTAAAATACAGGTGGAATCTTTATAGACTCTTTAAAAAGCAACATAAACATTTAGGAAATGAATTTAAGAGAGTATTTTCAAAGTAGTTTGCAGGTTTGATTTTCTTTAAGAACTCAACAGGTTCCCATTAGGTAAAAGATATTTAAAATTTTAGAATTGTAACTTAATTTTCCATTGAGTTGAGATATTATTTTTACCGTTGAGATATTATTTTATGTATCATTGATATGTCATTCCTCACATTAACATCGTATGTGAATCCTACTTAAACAGCAAATAGGACTTAGTTCAAATTTCATTCTAAAGGCCTCATCTTCTGTCCTGCCTGAAAATTTTGTGTGTGTGTCCAGTCTGACCAATATGAAAGTTCCACTGTGCTTACAAGATGGGGACGCAGCTAACTTCTTCAAAGGCCAACCTTGTTCACGGGTACCCTTGCCAGCTTCTTCAATGACCTGTCTCACAGCTTTCTTTAAACTGTTTGCCCGCAGCATTATTTCCTTTGGCTTGACAGCTTTCTGGGAGGGAGGTTTTGCAGGGTCATCTATGAGCTGTTCTTTGCTTTCACACAAGGATTCTTCACTGGAAGATTCCACGGTATCTTCTTCTACGATGAGAGAGTGAATGCCTGGGAGAACGGGGGTGGCCTGGGAATCTGTGTGCAAAGCTTGAAGCAGTTGTTCAAGCTTTTCATTTAGGACCGAACACTAAGAAAACAAAAATACAGCAATCAATCTCCACGGGGTGGAAATGGAAAAGGACAGTTTGAGCGAATCACTTCTGATGTTAGAGGAAAGATGCCTATATTAATGTTTACCAATTAATTGGCTATCCATTATAAAGGATACTTTTTGATAGCCTATAGACAAAATAATTTATCATTTTTTTTAAAAAAGCACAATTATGTAAATTTTTACGTGTGCTTCCAGAATATTCCAACTCTCCCATCTTTATATAATTATTTTTCCATAAAACAAAATCTCTATTATCTTTATATAGGTATTTTTCCTTAAAAGAACAAACACTTCACTTCAAAGTGACACATTCCACAAAAAACTTAGGCAATACTTATATAAAACATTGTGTAAACTTTTTTTAAAGTAATCGACGTAAGGTACCGTTTTGAGCATCATAAACTGCAGGTCTGTCTGAGTTCTTGGTAAGCTCTCCTTCAAAGCTTTGGTTGTGAAAGGGGTGAACGGTGCCTACAGGCTTACTGGCTCAAAAAAAGAGCAAAAAGGAAAATGCACAAGGGTAAAGAAGAAGAAGAAGATGCAGAAAGAAACACATGCACTCCGCCCTTATTTCTGTCTGCTTCTCTCGAATGACTAAGGGTAAAGAAACACGGAGGGCTGACACTGATGCTACGAATGTCCTAATACACCTGTGATTGCCACTCCAATTCCTGTCCTTTCCTCCTCCAGAAATAGTTCAGAGGGAAAAAAAATATGGCTAGAGAGGTCTTCTGTTTACTGAAGCTCTCCACAGAGAAAAAAAAAAAAAAAAAGAGGCTGAAAACATCAAATGTATGTTCATTTCTATTTCCTTTTCCTTTCACTCAATTAAGCCACCATCCATAGCATCTGAGAGCATTCCTTTGCAAGCCCAAGAAAGCCAAACCTTTTATAAGAATGTCTGGCAAAGAACAAATGAAAGTAAAGAAAGTAGCTTTTAAGGTTCTTACTTTGGCCTCTAAAAGCTCATAAAGGGGGGAAAATCTATAAAGAAAAAGACAAAGCAAGAAACAGTATCCTGAGAGGGGCCAAGGACCATAATGCCTGGGGAACCTGAAGAACCACACTAGGTGGGAGCCTGATGACCAGCTGGCCTGGAAGTGGAAAGCCATTCCTCTCCCCTTTGAACACCAGCCGCCCAGCAGTTTCCCCCATGTGACCCCGCTGCTGAGCATCTCTCCTTGGGGATGTCAATCCATGGGAAAAGCAAGTTGGTTTATAAAATTCAGGATTTCGGACAGTATCAGTGGTACAGTTTTCCTACACATTCAAGGGTAACCGTAAAATAGAATATATTTTAATCCCTCACATCTGATTCAAAGGTAGTTTTTCACTTGATTTAAGATGTTTTGGCAAGAAAGGCATTTGATCAATTTAGCTGTGAAACATGGGCAGTGTCAATGTTGTCAGTAAAAAACTTGTGTGCCCTAAAGGTGACCCGCTTACTTTACTGGCCATGGCATCTGCAGCAACGGTGTTTTCCAACGTTTTTTCATAGGCCTTCTCTACTTTGGCAACGAAGTCCTTTACAGTTTCACATAGTATCCTTTGAGGAAAAGAAAGTGCAATTCAGTAAACCCCATGGACTGGTTTGGTTTGATTTACAAATATATTTTAAAAACAAGCACAATTAGGCAAACAGTCAAAGCATAGATATATATGTACCATCTGTATAAAAAACCCACACTTCTATGTGCTGTGTAACACATACTACTAGTAAGTTCCAGACATTCTGAGTGATAAATGGAAATGGACATAAATAAACTCTGCTCTACTGGGTGTGGTACATAAAGAATGAATTCTGAAACACTGAAGAGAAATAAAATAAAATGAAAAAACCCCCACAAAAACCTCTGTTCTGTGTAATTTAACTGATCATCACTTTAAGGAAACAAGAAGCCTTACTCAAATATTTAAATTAAATTCTTGAGGAGAGTATTTGTAAATCTCATTAAAAATATAAGCATTGGGGTGCCTGGGTGGCTCAGTGGGTTAAGGCTCTGCCTTCGGCTCAGGTCATGATCTCAAGGTCCTGGGATCCAGCCCAACATGGAGCTCTCTGCTCAGCAGGGAGCCTGCTTCCCTCTCTCTGCCTGCCTCTCTGCCTACTTGTGATCTTTGTCAAATAAATAAAAAAATCTTTAAAAAAAAAAAGGCATTATGTACAGTTAGCCAACATATAGTATTTCATTGGGTTGTGATGTAGTAACAATTTCTTAGTTGTGTATTTAACACCCGGTGTTCATTAAAAAATTTTTTTTTAAATTTAAAAGCCATATATTATATCACTAAAAATAAAAAAAAGCATTATCTCCAGCCTCTTACATATTTTCATAACAGGACTTGCAATGTTAAAAAAAAAAAAGGATAATTTGTCACTTAATGTTGTCACTGTCACTCTACTGCTCATGATCCAGGTATCTTGAAAGTGTACTGTTCCTGAAGAGGAAAGGGATTGTGTAAACAAGCTGCCATTTGAATTGAGTTACATTCTCCATAAATCCATTTGTTTTTTTCCTTAAGGTAACCAGTACAGTCATACGTAAGACTAACTTAATTTAGATCTTTTTAGTGTCAACAATATATGGTTTTACTTGTTTGTTGCTTTTAATTACATTTGGTTTCTTTGTAAGAGAAATAGATCAAAAGAAAAAATTATCTGAAACCCTAAACACTAATTAAAATCTGTCTTTCAAAAGCCTTAGGGACTGGGGTTGGATTACAAACCACCCAACAGAATGGCATGTGATCAGCTTTTTGTAGCAAGGGCTAATAGTGAGTTTGAAAACAAAATCAGATGATTTTAAAATGAAAGTATTTCTCTTTATTATGGATACAGATTGAGAAATTTGAAGGAAAAAAAAACAGATTCTAGCAATTATTTTTTCTATTAAACTTGCAATTTTCTCTGGCATGTGAGGGACATACTGATTATGTTTCCAGATATTTAAGTATTATGACATTAAGCCATTCATTAGGTACAGTACACATACACACACACACACACACAATCCAAACCTTCCCATTTATCATCTAAAAAATAAATTATGAATTATTCCTAATAAATTTGGCTTTATTTGCTATTTTTTGGCAACCATTTCTAGATTTTCACTTGGACAAAAAGTAACATTTCCTAACCTTCAACCTCTTTGCTGGCTTTTTGATTCACATTTCTCCAGAGACTCCAGCTTACTATTAGAGATGAAGTCATGTGCTTTACCTCAAGTTTTGTCTTCGTTGTTCATGTATACTACTTTTACAAAACTTCTTGAAATATTAAGGCAGGCTGTCACTAAATTTTTTCCATGAGCTTTACTAAAAGTAAAAGTAAAAGATGTCCCACCTCTAAGGAGAGGAGACACTGTCCTCCCCCCTTATGTAACCCTAAGATATGTTTTCCTTGCTATTATTATAACATGTCTTGACATAATTTTCTCCTGTAAAATTTATAAAATTGCATATGCCATAACACTACCATAGCTACTTTTTCTGGTATTTTACTAACTCCTAGGGACAGAGCCCGTAGGTCAATCAGCCTAGGAATGAAAGGGGCAACAAAGGTGCCATGTTGCTCAGACAGATGGAGACTGAAGAAACAGAGTATGATTCTGTGTTAGAGAAGACTTGCCATGTAAGTTGTGGGAAGGATCAGAAGAAATGGTTTACCTTAGGATCCAATAAGTTTCAAATTCTGGAAGACGTAAAATATTAAACTCTGGAGAAATGAACTTTTTGCTATACCTAAATAGTGAATGTAGATTTCTTGAAGTTGAGATAAAATGTCTACCTAAAAATAGCATGATTTCAAAGTCATACCACCTGGGAACTTGCAAATTGCAGAAAAACAATTTTAAGATGTATTTGCTATGGTAACATGGAAGATATTCTCCAACTGATACAGTTCTCTAATTTAGTGCATAAAGACATCTAGAAAAGATGTGCAAAAATCAAATAAATGAAAGTGGAATTTTGTGGATTTTCCCACAGGGCTATAAAAATTTTTAATCCCTAATTACATCTTAAATCAACATTAGCCATAATTTTGACAAGATATTTCCAAGCATTTTTTATCTTTAGTTTTGTTCTCTTCCTTACAAGCTGAGCACAAATATGCAGTTGATACTGCACCAAATATTCTGTTGAAGCTAACAAAAGTCCATATTTAGCAAGCTTAATGATTTCCTCTACCATCGCAATTATACTGTATTCATGAGATCTATACTTTTTATCAATAGTGGCAGTATCTTCATTTATCAGTTTTCCCCCACTTATTTTTAAATAGGGGCAAATGACAGTAAAATATGCAAACACTACATTAAGAAAAATATGGCAATGGTGCCCAAACAGATGCACATATGGGCAGGCAGGGGTCATCCTATGAGAATCTGAAATGATGTAAAAAAGTTACAATCAGAAATTTAAATTTAAGAAATTTAAATCAGAAATGATTTACAAGTATCAATGCATAATCTAGAAAAACTCTTAGCTATCTCTATGCTCTGAGGAAACATTCTAACAACTACATATCTTACCTCATCTATTCAGTGAGGAAGTGGGGGGGAGTTTGTCTACATTATCTCTATGATAGATAACAAGTCTGAAATTCTGTGATCCTATGGAAATCATTTCAATCTTATTATTTTTTCTGGCCAATGATCCCATTTTCTAAGAAGTCTTGTCTACAAAACAAATTGCATTTACTTAATAACTTTGCTTTGTATTTTTATTAGTAAATGAGATCTATAATTGCTAACTTATGCTTCTGATTTTCAGAAGGTAACTCATGTTACCATACCAAACTGACAAAATTTCAAAATCAAAGAACTGTTGACATGGTATTGGTTAACCCGTAGTAACTACATTAGTTAACCTACATATCAGCTATGCTAATGGAATATAGCTTTTCCATCAGTATTTTCAGCATTTTAAAATTAGTTAAAACAGCTTAAGCTACTGAGAATTTTCATGTTATCATGCCTTAATAAAAATTTTTTTTAAGCATGGAGAACTATTACAGACTTTACAAGTCTTAAAGGGACATATAACCCAAATGCAATATCTGAACCTTGTTTGGATTTTTTTTTTTTTAAAGATTTTATTTATTTGACAGACAAGAGATCACAAGTAGGCAGAGAGGCAGGCAGAGAGAGAGAAAGGGGGAAGCAGGCTCCCTGCCGAGCAGAGAGCCCGATGAAGGGCTTGATCACAGGACCCTGGGATCATGACCTGAGCCGAAGGCAGAGGCTTTAACCCACTGAGCCACCCAGGCGCCCCCTTGTTTGGATTTTGATTTGAAAAAATCAACTGTTTAAAACAAACTTTGAGATAACTAGGGACAATGGATATGGATGGAGTATATAGATAGTCAGAGAATTACTAATTGTATTAGACTTTTTAACAAGATTATTAGGTATATACACTGAAAATAGAATAAAATGATTTCTGGGGTTTGCTTAGAGATACTATAGCAGAAGAAAGTGGGAGTGGATGACAAAACTTTGATAAATACTGAAGCCATGTGATGGGTATGGTGGGAAACCATTATATCAGTCTCTCTACTTTTATGAATGTTTGAAAGTGTTCATAACAAAAATTAAACTTAAAAATATACCATATTACTAGTACAAATTTACTACATTTTGTCCTTTTTTCTCTCTTGTACCTCTTTATGGCAAATCCCCTAAAATTTTAATCTGTGGTTATAAAGGCAGGACAGCTGAGCAGTCTGGGTGCACAGATGAGTGACAAGAGGGGGCCAGGGGTGGAATAGAATCTGTTTCAAGGCAAATGAGCAAGTCAAAGAGAAATCCAAAGCTAAAGCTAATAGTAGAGCCTAGATAAAGAGCCAGGCCAAGGTCAAACAAAAAATTTGAATGTAATTGATTAAAGCATGAGATGATGATACCATAATTTAATATAGCATTCTGTAGTTTATAAATTCTGTATTTATTTCATTACTCAACTTAATTCTCCTAACAGTTCCATGAGGGAGAAAGGAAAGGCACGCTTTCCTCTCTTACACTTGATAAAACAGACACAGGCCACAAAGCTAGCAAATGGCTGAATCTCAGCTAGGACCTCAGAATGACTTCTATTTGGTCCAACGTTGTGATTTACTCCAGTGGTGTTCAAGCTGTTTCCTAGAAATACGTCAAACATTCTGCAAATACTTGATTCCAATTTCATTTAGAAATGTAGGATATATTTTTTTACATGTTCAAATAATCATTAGAGATATTAGAGACAAATAATATGACAGCTTCTACTTTAGAATTCACATTTTTTTGGTGCAAATCTTAGACTATATTTGATGCAGCTTTCAATTATTTCTGTATTTTATTTCAGTTACATGGCAGTAAGGAAATTGTCTTCAAGAGTTGAAATAAGATACAGAAATAATTAGAAGCTGTATCAAATACAAAATTGTAGGTGTCATCTATAATCATAGCTTAATTTTTCTCACAAATGACTAATAATTTAATCCTGTCCAATTTATTAATGATGACAAAATACAATTTTAATTTTTAGAATATTGCAACTCTACATAAGATCTTATTTCACAAAATACAATGTTAAAAGTCAATTATCCCTCAATTAAAAATATGTTAGATGTATAGAAGGCAGTAATCAAACACATCAAACACATGAAGGCCAATACTATGGATTTGCTAACATCCGAACTATAAAAGGGGGCCAGATAAAATATTTACTTAACTGCATCAAAGAATAATTCTTTTATAACTCGTTATACTTTTTAAAAGTTTCCATTTCAGCTTTCCATCTTTTCTAGCAAGATCTTCTAAATGCCGTATAAAAAAAGCATCTGACTCACAGGGCAAGGGCGGTAAACGCAAATGTCTTCTTCGTAGAAGTAATTTAGGAAGTACCTAAGGAATAACTTTGGTATATAAATTTGGCCCAAGATGAGGAAGACAACAGGGAGTACTGAGGCCTGGGACAAACTGGAGATTTCTACATTTCGCCACAAGGCAACACAATTCGTCAGAGAACATCCAACCAGACAACAGCAACAGAAAACCAGCAGCAGCTCTATGTATGCATTGAACACCGTGTCTGCCCCCCACCTCTCTGGACAACCAGGGTGCACCCCTGCCTTAAGCGGCTCAACTCCTCCTATTGCCCAGCCCTGTTTCCTATTCCTCGGGCTTACGGCATCAAAAGCAATTGTCACAATGTTTATACTCTGTCACAAGCAAATCTGTTTATAATGATTTATCTTGTCTTCCCTTGATTCTTTGCAAAGTAAGTATATAATATACTAAAGTCAGTGTATTTTTGTCCCCACTGCTTCCCAAATCCCTCACTCTCTTTCTTTACTTCTTCTTTTTCTCCTCTTTCTGTAGAAGAGTAATATTTCCTTGCTAAGTGAGAATTGTAAAGCATGCTTTTACCCTTGCTTATCAGCTGAAAATTGCAGTGGGTTTCGCTCTTGCCTCTAGTTGGCTTTCTAGGTCTCAGGACATCAGTGTAGGATGCTTCAAAACAAAATTCTAAGTTCCAGGCACGCAACATTTGGGATAATAAAATCAAGTAGCTCTGGCTCCATGTACAGAATCAATTTAACCAAAATCTGACAACTTTGAATTAAAACATAATTATGTGATTTAAACATGCTGATGTCATCTTGAAAAATCTCTTCAATATTTTCCCCTTCCTGATGTAAATAATTCCTAAAGAGTAGTATTTATGGAAATAATAAATTATAGTTAAATGTGTTTTTCATATTATAATTAATTATAAATTCTTCATTTTATTTATTAATTTTTAATTTTTTAATTTAAATTCAATTTAGTTAATATATGAATGCATCTTTAAATAGGAGCTTAGATTAAACTCTAAACATTGCACTATTCTGATAAAAATATTTCAGATTAAGCATCCAAAAAAAACCCTCTAAATATATACTCCACTGCAAACAAGATGGTAAAGTGATTAAAAAAAAAATGCAAGTTTAGTACATCTAATTCTGTAAACTACTTCATGGATTTTTAGGTAGGGAAAAAAATCACAAAAAACTGACATAAATGGTAGGAGTGAGCATTTTCACCGCGTAACCATTTCATGGCTTCAACTTTGTCACTCACTTGGCAGATGATATGACCACAGCATGTTCATCAGAATTGAGAATTTTTGTAAGATGAGCTGCAACGGAGTCCTCATAAATTGTCATCTGAAAACAAAACAAAAAAAACCTACACTGTATTATTGTTTCTGGCATTTATACCGCTCAGTTATTACTGCTTTTAAACTGGGACCATTCAGGACACAAACGACACAGGGCGATGATTATAATGAAATATACAAGAGTCATCATACAAAATAAATAAAACTTCCTTTCTATAAAAGGCTTTTTGCCTCTGAAATTCCTTAATCTAGAGTCTTAAAAAAAATCCATAAACTCCATTAAATTAAAAAAAAATGTCAAATAGCTTAATAGCTAAAGAACCCATCTGCACCTGCATAAAAAGGCACCAGATGGCCAATGAAAAATGGGCAAAAGACTAGAAATTTAAAGAAGAAGATAATACCAACAGGCCACAACCGATGACAGGTGATCAGCCTCATCAGCCACAAACATCAGAAACAAACCCAAGCTGTAACCACAATGGTCCACTGTATCTACCAGAAAAGCTACAATGAAAGCAAAGACAGTACTACGCCTGGGAAGTGTGAAACCCTGGCAAGATTCTAGAGCAACAGAACCCTCACTCACTGCCGGTGGGAGGCAGGAGCTGATAAAAACACTCCAGAACACTGCTAAGTGTCTATCAAAGCTGAACATGGGCATACAGCATAGGACCCAGCAATTCCATTTCTACATACATATATACCGCTAAAAAACGCGATGTGCGTTCACCAGAGGACACGTGCTAGAAAACATTCACAGCAGCATTCCTTCAACAGTAGCACGGATAACAGAATGTAGGGCATCTGTGCAATGAGTATCGTGGAGCAATGAGAACGCGTGATTTACAACTACGCCACAAGATGGAGGAGTCCCACAAAATTCCTTTTTGAATGGAATGGATTCAGAGAAGGGTTGCTAACAAAAGCATTCCTTTTATAAATACAGAAACAGACAAAAATAATCTGTGCTTTTAGAAACTGAGAGAGTGGTTCTGGGGGTGGGAGTTGGGGATGGTGAATGGAAGGGGGTTTCAGAGGGCTCGTGGGGCGCAGGTAATGCTGCCTCGTGATCTGGGTGTTGATGACATGGGTCCATTTAGCTTGTGGAAACTTACCAATAGCATATGTATGATCTGTGCACTTTTCTGTTTGTATAATTCAATAAGAAGAGTTTTAGAATGCTGAATGCGTTGTCCTACAACCATGTGAATAAACAGATTGGAGAAGGAAGGAATCAAAATGCTCGGGAAGTCCTCTGTTCCCTTTTCTGTTTGACTCAAAATTTAATGTTCTGTTGAAAGAACATATCTTCCTAATAAGTAAAAATGTGCACAATATTTAAACAGCCTCAAGTCAGAGCCTTCCATCAAATGTTTGCCTCAAATATATACCATGTCCTATAGTTCAGAAATTTCCAGTGTAAACCACCTGCTCTATTCAAGTTGGCCTCCTGTGCTCTGCTGCCTTACTCAGATGTCCTTTCATTGCTTCTTACCCACTGACACCAGTTTATTCAGCTTGAAATGAAGATCCAGTGACACCCTCCACTCCTTAAAGCTTTCCTGACTAGCATCTTCCCAAAAGATCTCATTCCCGACTTCCATCCAGTTCCACCGGTGGCTAATCAGTATGTCTGTCTTTTGAATTTTGATCTTACTTTCTTCATGGGGAAAGATAGGAGGGAAGGATCCTCAAGCCTCACACAACATTGCGTTCACTCGTAAATCCATTTCGCTCATTTTCTAGTCTAAACATTAAGAGCTGCCTCTTTACAGACAAGATCAGAAAAATGAAAATTACCTTTTTAGAAAGCAATGAAGGAAAATATTTTTCAAAAAGATTAGTTTTATTTCTTTTCCCTACAGGATACATGGTCATAAAGCCTAAGAAGATAGGGGAAAATATTTTAAACTCATTAATTCCATTTGAATGTACATGTAAAAATCCAGATTTTTGTCCATTAAAAATAACCAAAGGCAAAGAATACAACCTCTCCCAGAGGAAAAATAAATAACCTCTCTGTCTGAAGATAAAATAATTGATGTCACTTATTATGTAGTCACTTAGAGTCAGGGAGTTAAGGTAACAATGATTATTTTAAATTGTGTATCAGGCACTGTGATGAAATATTCTGTATGTATTTATCCCATTAATTGTACTGTTTTAGGCCAAGGAGCCTTGGGCCCAGGTGAGTTGAGAGATTTGCTCAAGACCCACAGCTGATGAAGAAAAGACAAACTTAGGGGCCAGGTCTGTGGCTTTTCCCATCATGCTGCCTTCCCCCACAAGCAAGTCTTGGTCTTTGGTTAACAGTATTTGTCAAATATAAATTTTGTCATTTCTCAAGTGTATCATTATAATAGCCTGGTAGTTGGGATCCCTATGTCTCTCCTCTTCCTTTCAAACCATTCTCCACTTCCTGGCACACTGATTTTTCTTTTTTTTCTAAAACACAAATATGATCGCACTATATCTCTCATGTCTGAGGGGATCTCCCCCCCTTACATTTCAGATAAAGCCAAAAGTCTTCAGCTAACATGCAAGACCTTCCATAATTCCCAGGATTCTCCATGATTTGAAACCTCCTTCTCTCCCTGTCATGTGTTTTGATGCTCTTGCCTTGCACCACTGACCCGACAGTATTACCTGCAGGGCCCCAAATGTACCAAGGTCCTTACTATGAGGTTCTATGTCACGCTCTTTCTCAACTGGCTAATTCCAACTTCTCTTTTTTTGTGCCAAAAACCCAGTTCACGTACAACCTCCTCTGTAAAGATGTCACTGAGCTTGCTAGACGAAACATCCTCTCTTCTGTGCAACCATTATGCCCTGGAGAGAACCTAAACATAGCTGATCATTTACTGTCTGCCCCTCCCCCGAGAACAGAGATTCTCCAACTTTCTGGCCTCATTGCATCCTTAATGTCGATTTTGTCACAGTACCCCAAGGCCAAAAGGAATCCCTAACGGTAGTTAAGTACAAACAACTTAATTAGTACTTATGTCCTAACAACTTAAAAGCCCTTTGAAAGAAATAATAAATATAATTTACAAATAAAGTTATAACATCTTAGCATGCTGTAACCAAACAGCTAGGAAACAGAAAGAACTGAGGGGAGAGAAGCTTTCAATAAGAGTAAATTTAAAAACACATGAATAGGAAGAATTTCATTTCCAGAGATTTGAAGCCATTCTCTCCCATTTTCAGGGAGCTGGTGAAGAGACAGCAGCTCACACCTTCTTTTTGATGACCTTACCATTAATAAATAAGCAGCTACTGACTCACTAGACCGGTGTGACGGTGTGACGGGGTAAGATACAAAAGAGACGAAAACGATGACTCTTGCCTCAAAAAGCTTTTAATCTAATCTGAATGTGATGGGAATTGCGCTTCCAAGAAATACACAAGGCCAGAGGGCTTGGATGACAAGATGCCCATAGTTCCAAAAGCATTTGGTATTTAGACCAAAAAATGACGTTATGAATTGTTTATTAATTGTCCACCTTGTGCCAGTCCCAACACCCGATGACAACGCAATGGTGAATGAATAACACATTGCCTGGTCTTGGCAGTACAATAGCACCAGGATAATGGAAGGGGCCATTGAACTCATGAAGTAGGAAAGGGTACTAGGGCTTGGGGGGTGAAGGATGTTTTCTTGGAGCAGGTGACACCTGAGGTGAGGACAGGTGTGAACTGAGCACGATGTCACTGGGGGGACACATATTCATTCACAAAGGGATAGAAGAGAAAAGTACATGACGGCAAGGGGATTTCATGTTAAACGTAAGCAACATGTTTCCTAATATTGAGTATTAACAGAACCATTGTTACTGAAAGGAATCATGGAAGCCTTGTTTTTCCTAGGTTTAAAAAGTATAACAGCAAACAGAATTACTTAATTATGGCCATAAAGAATTAATAAAACTGTCATAATTCTTTAAGCTCTGCGACTCTACAATGCCAGTGGAATACTAAGTTAATAAGATAATTAGGAAGTTCAACCACATTTGTGCCCTTTTAAGGAAAACTGGAAAAATAATAATTTCACAATCATGCACAAGGGAATTTTAAATGAATACTTAAAAAAATATAAGCTGGGGAGCTAGGTTGAGCCTAAGAAGGAAGGTTCAATTTGCTTTTATTATAGTTTTAAAGGCAAAAAGGACACATGGCCACTAGTTGGAGTGATATGCAAAATTCATTTAACTTGTAAACTTAAGGCATGCCATCCCTTTGTTATACAATATTTTAACAAAAAAAAAGTAAATTAAGTCTTATTCAAAACCATTTTATACTAAAAAAAAGATTTTTTCCATGTAGTTACAACTGTATCTCATATTTAACAACTATACATATGTAATAAAAGTAAATTGTTTACCTTTATTATTGTAAAGGTAAAAGACCTGGGTCTAGGAAAGAGACCTCTCTAAAGTAAATAGAACAAAAGAATTCCCACTTTCATCCCTCTGGGGAGAAAATTAATATCATTTACAAAGATACTATTAAGAAAAAAGACTGGTTTCTATAAGAACAAGTATTATATTTATAGTTGGATAAAATAATACTATAAATAAAAATACTGTTGAAAATAAAGTAGTAAACATATTAATCTTTAATAGGAATTATCTTTGTTGGGGCTATAGGTAAGATTATTTTTTCAATTATTTTTGTATTTTCCGTATTTTTTAGAAGCAGTTTTTGTTACTTATAGATTAAAAAAAGTGTTCAATTACAACTAGTTTCTTTAAGGAACAGCCCCGTTTCTAGTTATCATTCCTTTCCTTAGTTTTGACATGTTCATAATTTTCTTAATGACAAAACAGAGATTTCAACTGTAAATAGATGAATTTTCCTAGAGGGAAAAATAAGTTATCATAGATCAAACAGTTTGTCAGTCAGAGGATAATCCTTTGAAAATTAGGACCTGTTTCAATTCTCCAGTGCTTTAAGGTTTAGTCAAAACACTCAACCTTTAACATCTAAGAACTAGAGTGATGACCAGTCTGTAGCAGGGATGGAATGAAGTGAGCACTCTTTCTTCCACTGTTTTCTCATGACCAATAGGCTTCACAGGGAAACTTGTAATGGTGAATCCTCAACGAAGAGGCAAAGTAGGAAGAGAGAAATTATATAATACTCTGCCCACAAGCACTGGTGTGTTTGGAAATTGCTGAGCTAATACCTACTGGTCAGTCAGATGTCTATGGCCAAAGCAGAAGATGAGTAAAAGCTAACAGGAACGTCTCATCTGCAGACCTTCGCTAGAGCCCTGCTGGTAAACGGAAGCAGGCAGGTGGAATGGTGAGGGAGAACTATCAGGGTGGGGGAAGGGAACTCGCATGCCTGGTGCGTTATACACATTGGGTCCCGTGTTTACTCCTCCCAACATCAGGAACTTACTCTACAGATAAAGTAATGGAGGCCCGTGGCAGTGAGTGATATGGCCAAGTACACACTCTCAGGACAGTCGTCCTAGAAGGACTCTAACCTAAATTGTAAGGATTCTTTCTTCTGGGGCAGAGGACTAGAAGTAGTCAATGAGCCCATACCCAACACAATAAAACATAAAATTAAGCAAACATGCTACCATATCTTATAAAGTTTTCTTATTTGTTCAAGATATTCACCCCTATTTCCAAATGATAAAGAGGCAAAGGGTTAAAGTCTTACATAAAATTCTTCCGATGCTTCTGGAGGTTCTGGGAGTAGAGAAGCCTTTGGTGGCAATTTGAGTTCATAGGTCATTATACTCCACCTGAAGGAAGAAAAATCTTTGGTCTAAAATTCCTTTAAAATTTAATAAACTGACTTTTTTCTTACCTCATGTATATACATGTGCACATATATGCATGAATTGTGGTTTATTGTACCTAAAACAACCAATCATTAGGAAAGAAATGGAATTTTGGTAATCTCATAAAATTCTGAAGTCATACTTTACAAGTCCCTATCTTACCAATCTTCTGATTAGGGACTCCCAAACTTTTTAAAGGCCATGACCCACAGTAAGAAATACACATATATAACAAAACTTTCTCTTCTTTACTAATGCAATGCATTTTAACTTTTCTTTCTTCTTTTACTTCTTAAATAATGTTAACTGCAAGTAACTAACTAGATTCACAGGTTACTAATGGATCGCATCCCAAAGTTCTAAAACAATGTCCCAGATTAAACAAATGCATAGTGCCAATGAAAGAGAAATCATTCTCTATGTGCCAACCAGTCTTGTCCAGTCAGCTTATACACACATGAAATGAAAATTAACTAACTACCCCTTCTTAAAATAAGTAAGAAAGTAAGCATGGGGGTGAGAAGAAAAAATCAACAGAAATAGTAATTAACTTCTTAACACTTGAAGCAAATTTATTTCAATTAGCTGTAAATATTAATTTCAAACAAAACACTGAATCATTTGGTGTTAAAAGCAATCAACTCCAGATAAATCCAGTCTTCATCTAAAATTATTTCACAATTTGGGAAGAACAGTGGGTAGGGACATTACTGTTGTCAGTAATAGGATGTGAAATTACGATTTTATAAAGACACAAAGTATAATAAAAGCAGTACCGTAACATATGAATTTTAAGAAAAGCTTAAAATACAAAAAAGTATCACGGCTGAAGCCAGTAATAGAACCTAGGGAAAAATCCCAAGATTAGCCTCAGTATTTAAACAGAGCTGAGTGTATCATTCAAACTATTAAGTCTTTACATAAAAATCCAAATTGCCAGAAAATCTCCCCCAAAGCCATAGGTTGTAGGTTAGGATGTAAAAACTGAATATCTATAGCTACTCCTCAACTCTTGACATGAATATACTATCAAGGAATAGATATTAGGGCACCAAAAGCCATTCATTCATTCATGCAACTGACACCTATTGAACATCTCAAAATGACAGACAGTGTTCCATGGTCTGGAAACAGAATGCTGATTAAGACTTTCCAAATGAAGTTTATATCCTGGTGCAGAAAACACATAAAATAATGAAACTCTGTAGACAGCCAAGAGGGAAGACCACCACAAGAAACATGAAAGTGAAGTTCCTTATAGCTGAAATACTCCTCTGGTAGAAGGACAGTGAAAAAAATGGGAAAGAATCCAAACGTCTTAAGTTTGCTGTACCTTCCATGCTGTACCTCCTCCCTTGTTAGAAAATGGCTGGAGCCAAAGACAGAGGAGAAAGTGGCAGGACAAATGAAGAAAGGATGCATACTGGGGACCAGCTAACCAAGTCAGAGGCCAGAAGGTCGGGCCCTATCTGACACATGTGTATGTCTGACACAGTGTGCGGTGCTGAGAAAAGAGCTTGAGAACTAGAGTCAGGATTCCAGAAGAGAGTGCCAGTAAGTTCTACCACTTACTAGCTATGTGACTCTCTTCAGCCGTTTTACCTGTAAGATGGAGATTATAATTCCAGTCAGCATTAGATGTGTTGGGCTGATTAAATGAATTAAGTAAAGTAAAAATACCAGACGAAAAAATATTCTTCTCACTGAGTCCACAAGCCTCAACTTTCATCTCTGTAAAATCGTCATAATAATGTTGTTCTTAGCTGCCTGACAGTGTTGTTTTGAGGATCAAATCAACTGATAAAAACAAAAAGCTTCTATAATTCAAATAATATTAAACAGGGACTTCTACCACCTGTTCTTTCCCAACAGTATTCTTAGTGAAGACAACACCAGAACGAAATAGTCTTATGTTTCTAATAATGGTCGTAGGTTCTCCAGCCTCTTTTGATGTTTCTCTTCTTTTGTTGTGTGCAGGTCTGTATCAAAGACTCTCACCATGGGGGCACTGTTCCTCTGTGGACCACCTGGAGAAGTTAATTTTTCTAACATACAGAGGAAAAGCACACACCCAGTGTGGAGGAAATGTCTAGCAGTATTTCCTGGGATGCAGCGAGAATGGTGTTTAAATTTGTGCAAAAAAGCCATTTTTTTGTGGTTTGGTAAGCACAGAATTTGGAAATCACCTCCAGGTTCTTTTAAAGCCTGGAGACAGAATCCACTTTACATCCCCCAGCTAGGGGGGTATCCCTCTCATGAATAGTTTTGGATAACCACAGACAGAAGCTCTATAGTCCAGCTCTTTTTAAATATCCTGTCAGCAAAGGAATCAACCATTATACATTACCTTATGATGGGCAAGGTTACAATTAATTAGGTTATAGCTCATTTTAGAGTAATTACATTAGATTGGTGGCTCCCTGATGAGATTTTGTTATTTTCGGGAAGAGTTCCACAGATGGCTAATCCTATCAAAGTTGTTTTGATTCATGCTACCTTAAGTTTATAATGATATTCTGACAGTTGTCTTCTACCTATGGTGGGGGAAGGGCAGGTTACTACTCACTGGGTCCCAATCCTACCCACCTTCTTTATAATACTCAGGGTACACATACTGTGATTTCACGGAGCATTTAGAGAGAAAAAAGTTGAGATGTGATCAAGGATACTACAAACACAGTAGTAATTCCTTGGTATGGTGTTCTTAGTATTTCCCAGTCACTGGGAAAGGATTGTCCTTTTTAGTATTTAGTTCTTTGTTGGTTCAATTCATTTTTAATATGGATAATCAAGAAGAGATAGTCTAACACATCTCAAGTTTATACATCTTCCTTAGCTTTAATGAAGCCACAGGACAATGGGGCCATACCCATTACAGTCATCAAAAGCCCCCACACAAAATTAACTGCTTAAGTCTTCTGACCGGAACAACAATGAAAAGTTAAGTGCTCTATCAGCAGGACGTTCTATTTTTTAAAACAGTGGGTTTATTAGACTAGTTTTCTCAGTTTTTGTTACAATTTATCCATCCATCCCAAAAATATATTTATTGAGTGTTTACACTACGCAAGTTAGTAGACCTCAGGAGTGAAAAGAGTGTGTAAGACCAGGAAGTCTCCGTCCTCATCGAGCTTATAGTTTGTAAAATTTCAGCTACCAAAAATGATGTCAGTAGGCCATTTTCAGGCTAGTGTTAGAAGAAAATTCACTTTTACCTGTCTAGCATTTTGGTACTGGCACGTTCCAGCTTCTCTAGAATTTGAGGAAGTTGGGTGTCATCATCGTAGGAACCACCCCAGCCTAGAACCCGGGCAAGGTCATTTCCTGTACCCAAAGGCAATACTCCCAGCTGACACTGGAAGAGAGCACAACAAGGAGATCTCAGGCAAGATGAGAAACAGGAGCCACGACGCTTCTGCTCTCCTCTGGTCAGCAGGTTAGTATACATTCATGTTAACAAGTCATGAAAAGATTTAGTACTTGCCTGTTTATTCAAGTTGAGCTTATCAATTTCTGACAAGACCCAACCTACACTTCCATCTCCTCCACAAACAAGAATTCGGAAATTGTCAAACTTCTGGAATAATCTTAAACTGAAAGCAAAAAGTATTTTATTTTAATATAAATAAATAAAAATCATCTTCCCCAATTCTTTGTTATTCTGTATATATTGGTATTTGTGTTCAGATCAAATATAAGAATGCTTACATACACATTAATAATACTATAAAGATGGAAGTGCAATTTTTAACTTGAGAAAACTTCTTACTCATTAAGAGGAAAGGGGATTATAAGTAGAAATGGAGATAGAATTAGGAGGGAAGGGGAGTGAGGAATGAGAAAACAAAGAAGTAGAACCCAGGAAAGAAAATGAAAGGTGGGTGCCTGGGTGGCTCAGTGGGTTAAGCCTCTGCCTTAGGCTCAGGTCATGATCTCAGGGTCCTGGGATCAATCCCCGCATCAGGCTCTCTGTTCAGTAGGGAGCCCATTTCCTCTTTCTCTCTCTCTCTACCTGCTTCTCTGCCTGCTTGTGACCTCTCTCTCTCTGTGTCAAATAAATAAAATAAAATCTTAAGAAATAAAAAAGAAAATGAAAGGTAAGTGATAAGACATGGCAAAAGTAGTGACTTTTTTCCTTCTCATTACAAGGATATGTTATTTCCTTAAGAATGGCATATTACAAACTGGGGGTGGAGAATCTAGGGCACTGATATTATTAACACTCAAGTCAGTTCCTAAAGGGATCCACCAAACCTTGCCGACATACCACTTTTCGGACACCTACTTGCTTTTCCTCCCCCTCATCCCCTAGTCTGGGTCAGTCTTTTACCTCTGTCCTTCCTTCATCTTAACTTTGGGCATATCCCATCTCCTGAATGTACCTTTGTACACCTCGAGTACTGTGGAAACCCTATAAAATATGCTGTCAAGACAATCTCAAGAAGTTTCACAAAGGACCTTCCTTGGAATCATAAAGGATGGGTGGGAAAAGTACACGTATATAAAATAAAATATAGGAACTGTGAAGGATTATGAAACAGATGTGCTAGAAAGGGAGACACAGCTAACCAGCAATGCAAGAGACACACTTGAGAGGTGAGGCCAGGTGAGGAAATGCCAGACCCAAACAAGGGGAAGACATGTACAAGGAGACATGGGGTGGGGTGCGGGGTGGTGGGAGCATTGGGAAAGGATGAAGACCAACATCAACAAGACCAGAGGGCCTGAGACTTGGCAAGAAGGCAACAGAAAAAAGAAGAAACAAACCCGAAGAGAAGTGAACAGAGGCACACAGCCAGACTGAGGGTAGGTGAGAGAAAAGACAGGAAAGTATTAAATTAAAAACCCAGGGCCTTTTCAGTGTATCTAAAATCTCCATTTTTACATCTGTGTTCCTGCTTTAAGGTGACAGTGGAAGCCAAGAGAAAAGTGGAGAAGTAAAATCATTAAGTAAATCATGAAGAGGTTGCAAGAACCCAGGTTCAGGTGATCCAATATCACCTCCTCAACAAAGTCATATACACACACCAAAAATGTATTAAAAGTACCATAAAGCATATTTTCCCTCACTGAAAATAATTAAAAATTTTTTCAGATTGTAAATTAGAGGACATTCCAGAAAGCTGAAAAGAACAATCAACACCAGTGTTTTTTGTCATTCATTTAGGAATGGAGTCTCAAGCCCTTGAGGAGCTATCCTTGAGACCCACAGTGGTGTCTGGGCTTTGGTTAAATAATTGATTATTTGTGTAACATAAAAATCAATGCTGCTAGCCTTCCATGCAGATCATTTTCTAAAGTTACCGGGCATTTCTATATTTACACAAGTTGATCTTTCTTAGAGCTAGGCAAACCATTAGTGTTGTTTGAGGCAGGATATATTCTAAAACATTTTCTGAACAAATTTTGGAGTTTTCAGCACATAAGGAAGTTATATAAATATCAAAAGGTGAAGTTAAAATTTAGAATTAGAGCTTTAAAAAAGGGAAGAGTGGGAAGATCAATACAGAGATGTCTCGATGAATCGAGAATCTTCACAAACTGAAAAATCAAACATATTTCATGCTTAGTGTTATTTCATTCCAATGAGATTTATCAATAATAATTACCCTAAATGAGGACCTCCGTTCATTAAATCAAACACCTGAGCCGGATTTAGCAACTGTTTAAATCGACGAAGGAACTTTACTCCCTGATTATCTCCACTCTTAGAATTGACAAAAACCAGTAGAGGACTAACACAGAATGAAAATGTCGCTCTACAGAAACCTGTAAAAAAACACACAACACAGGATCAATATGAACGGCTGCCTGTTTTAAACTACTACTGACAAAACTTCAGAGAAAAGAACATAAATTCATAAAGAACCTTGTTTATTGCTTGAACAATAAATTAAAATTTAGCCCCCCAAACGGACAGAAGTTTTACTTACATACTAAGACTATAGAACTTATCTTTTAAAATATGCTCTATAATGAAAAAATCCTACCAAAGAGGGTAAAAGTATTAATCATAGAATATTGAAGAGACACCATCTACCTTAACACCAATGAATCTCCAAGTTCACATTTGTCAAAGAATTTATGTTCATAGTCAGTATTATAAAATGTTTTAACTTCTCCTTCATGAGGCTTTAGAAAATACTTTAAAACTTATCATAAATAATAGAAGCTTGATTTATCAGGGCTTACGGGGAGGGCTGTTAATAGCACAGGTTTAAAAAAATCACATCTTTTGCAGCCTATATCCTTATATTTATAGTATTTATCGGCATAATTAACAAAAAGTCTGAAAATCATAAAGCACTTTATTAATGTAAAACTTTAATAATAGCATATGGTAAAAGCCTTTTGTAATATGGTTTGCTTAGAAGGAAGGCAGGGTTCTTTAGCACTTTAACCAAGTTGTAAGATTCTGGAAAAAGTGATGGAATTTATAGAAATATAAGTTCCTCCAAGGAAATTATAGGAAAACAGATTTTAATAAGATCTATGCTAATGGGGGGCACCTGGGTGGCTCAGTGGGTTAGAGCCTTTGCTTTCGGCTCAGGTCATGATCCCAGGGTCCTGGGATCAAGCCCCACATCCGGCTCTCTGCTTAGCAGGGAGCCTGCTTCCCTCCTCTCTCTCTCTGCCTGCCTCTCTGTCTACTTGTGAGCTCTCTCTGTCAAATAAATAAATAAAATCTTTAAAAAAAAAAAAGAGCTATGTTGATGGGTGATTTCAATTACATAAGGAAAAAAGAATACACAAAAATTAACCTTTGGATTGCATTTTGTTATAGAATAATGATCTTATTTTACTTGATGAAATGTAAAATCTGTAAGGCTTATGTTTAGTAATTTCACCAGTGTATTAATAGCCATGTTAAGTTTTAATTCTACAATGTTCTTTTAGAAGTTAAATGTACTGTTCAGCAATTTAAATGGATTTATATAAAAACTGACCAGAATAACCAATTACAGTTCAATTTGTTCTAGGAAAGTAAATGTACAAATCAACATTTAATACACCAGGAATATACATATTTACACTACTGATACATACCATCAGAATCAGTGCTATTCAGTGCAATTGGAGGTATGACAGATACTTTACATTGGCCAAGGGGACACACAGGATGGTATAAATCTTTGCAGGCAGTGTGTACCTAATAAGAAACAAACAAACTTTAAAGAATCATAAAAACACATCAGTGTTTTATTATGGCATAAATTGCATCTGAGGAAGTGATCATTGAAGATCAACTATATCACAAAATATTCAGTAATTCATGGCACAATACTTACAATGCTAAAGAATGGGCTGATTATTGTAGAGATGGGAATTTGATTTGGTCTGTATAGCCTACTTTTATAATTACCACAGGCAAGTAGGGTATATCGAGAAATGCCTGGTGAGTGGAATCAGGCTGGCTCAGTCGGTAGAGCATGAGCCTCTTGACCCTGGGGTTGGAAGTTCGAGCCCCACACTGGGTGTAGATATTACTTAAAAAAAAAAAAAAAAAGAAAAGACATGCCTAGTGAAGATGAGGAGAGAGGAAGAGAGGAGAACAGAGTGCAGAGGAAGAAGAGGGGAGAGGGGAGAGGAAGGCAGGAATGAATGGAAGGAGGAAGGGAGAGGAAGAGACAGGAGGGAAGTTCACTAGTACTTGTTAATATCAGCATCCATCAAGAAACTGATGACCTCTACCTTGTAATGTTCTTACAGAACTTAGTGAAAATAAAATTTGTAATGTGTCTGCTCTTTCTGCAGTGGTCTTATAACTTTCTATTCACACCTTTTTTTATATATAACATTTTCATGTTATTATAGGTATAAATACATGAATGCTTATTTTCTCGTCTGGCTCTGTAAAGAAAAGGAAAAGGTCTTATTATTGGACACTTATCCTGGAAAGTGATATATATCATAGGCACTCAGTAAATGCGTGAACTTCATAGAAACAAAGCTTCAAGGTGAGTCAGGATACTATTGTGAACAGGAGCAGGGCTAACTTGCTAAGTAGAACCCAGGGAGCTTACAATACTTTAAGTACTTACATAAAGGCCCTGGAAATGTTTTAAGCAGTAAAAGCAGACATTTCATAAAGCACTTAAATTTAATATAGCTTTATTTCATCAGTCCTTTTAGAAAATTAATAAAATATTTAATTAAACACCTATTTATCAAAACTTTTGAGAAAATAACTGAAATTAAATAGTGATTCTTGTTTATGTGGTGACCTAATTTTGGATAGTTCCCTAATATTATTTATAATAATTAACATCTTAAGTGGATTAAAAAAAAAAACAAGCATGCACAGATAGGTTTAAAAGGAATTTTTTTAAAAGTGTAAGAATTGGGCGCCTGGATGTCTCAGTTGGCTAAGCTACTGCCTTCAGTTCAGGTCATGATCTCGAAGTCCCAGGATCAAGTCCCTCACTGGGCCCTCAGCTCCATGGGGAGTCTGCTTCTCCTTTTGACCTTCTCCCCTCTCATGCTCTCTCTCAAACAAAAATAAATAAAATCTTTAAAATAAAGTATGAGAATTACAGAGCAAAACAAAAATATTGATACCAAAGTTAAATGAAAAAAGCAGAAGATAAAATCATATCTTCACTCTTTTTATAAAAAGGTAAAAGTGTACTCAGAGACTGGACAACAACTGGAAAAACGGACTCGTTAGAGTTGTGGAACTATGGTCTTACTTTACTCTCTTTAAACTACATGACTGGGGGGCGCCTGGATGGCTCAGTTGGTTAAGCAGCTGCCTTCAGCTCAGGTCATGATCCCAGGGTCCTGGGATCGAGTCCCACATTGGGCTCCCTGCTCAGCCGAGAGTCTGCTTCTCCCTCTCCCTCTGCCTGCCTCTCTGCCTAGTTGTGCTCTCTATCTCTCTGTCAAGTAAATAAATAAAATCTTTTAAAAAAAATAAACTACATGACTGGTTTACAAACTAGATATTCTGTCAGAAACTCATTATTTTAAAGACAAAATAATGTGTGAAGAGGTAAGTGGTATTGTATAGGAAGTACAAGACTGAGAAGGAGGTGACAAGGTGACAGTGGCCCATTCAGACAGTGGCCTGAATGTCCGACGGACACAGTACAGGGCAGGAACGATTCATGATAAGGTGATATCTAACTCTGCCAGAAAAGAGAGGGAGAAGACATTCCAGAATGCCCCCTTCCACATTCTGAATCCACCCTTCCGCACTGTTCATGAAATTTTTAAAAGGGCGAGTAGAGTGAGCAAGTAAAATAGCTAATGAACTCTTCCTGTGAACGTTAGCAAAGTTGAAAAACTGAGAAAATACAAGTAGAGACCTACACACGGCAGGTGGAGATAACTTCTATAAAACCTTTCTCAAGTAACTGATCACATACATAATCTGCTTTCTTTTCAAAAAGAGAACAGCCGAAGATCCAGAAGCAGAGAAACAGATGTACAGACTAATGAAATTAGCAGTAGGCACACACATCAGAGGCTGCCCTCACCCCCGAAGAGAAATCTTACGTGGAATGAAGTTTTAAAATGTCATTTATGGGAGCACTTTACTTACTTACTTACTTATTTTTCTTATTTATTTATAATATTTTTATCTTACAGGCCTCTGCAAGCACTCTTAAAACAAGGAAATGCCAGGAGGGCTCCTGGGTGGCTCAGTCCATTGACTCTTGATTTCAGCTCAGGTCATGATCTCGGGAGTCCAGAAATCGAGCCCCATGTTGGGACCCACACTCAGTGGGGAGTGCACCTGAGCATCTCTCTCTTCCTCTCCTTCTGCCCCTCCCCCCAATTCACTCACACACTCTCTCTAAATAAAAAAATAAATAAAATCTTTAAAAATAAATAAATAAAATAAAATAAGGAATGTTGGGGTGCCTGGCTGGCTCAGTTGGGAAGCGTGTGATTCTTGACCCTGGGGTTGTGCCACAAGAGGGTTTCAGGGGTTAGAGTGTCACCAAAACTCCAAAGACATACCTAAGACAGTCTATATATCATATTACAGGGCATCAGAGAAATTAGAAGTAACACCTGTAGCTGACAAAAGGGGTAACTGATAAAGAATAATAAAAGCATGAGGACAGAATCAAGTTTGATTTAAAAATAAGAAGGAGAAGTGCCTGGGTGGCTCAGTGTGGGTGGGGGTGGCTCAGCCTTTTGCCTTCGGCTCAGGTCATGATTCCAGGGTCCTGGGATTGAGCCCTGCATCGGGCTCTCTGCTCAGCAGGGAGCCTGCTTCCTCCTCTCTGCCTGCCTCTCTGCCTACTTGTGATCTCTGTCTGTCAAATAAATAAATAAATAATCTTTAAAAAAAAAAAGAAGGAAATAGATCACCTATCAGGCTCAACTGAAAAACTGCAGGACTTACTTTTTCCCATGGAAAAAAATGGAATTAATCTCACCGATTATGAAATCAACCCAGCGACCTCCCATCATTCTCCTTTGAGGATCTACATCATACTTACTGAAAAATTTTTTCCACCCTTTTTTGGAGTGGGTGGGTGGGAAGTGACTTCCAAGACTCAACACAAGACCAAACAAATCAGCCCAATGCAAGGCAATCGCTGCTACGGTTGGATGGTATCACCTTGTGTAGAGATGAGCACCCACAGCTGTTGCCTCCCCACCCTATTACGGTGAGCACCACGCCAACCTCTGAGTGGTCTGAGTCCACCCTTGGAGTTTCTTCTCTGACTGCCCTCATGAAGCCTCAGGCCCAGTCCTCAGGTGGTCTGGCACAGACAGGACCATGCCTTGCCGTTGGCTCCATGTTATGCCATGCGTACTTCTCACTGCTTTCTTACACATGTGAGAAAGTTTTAAAACATGTATCTATATAATATATATGTAATATAAAAATCCAATTTCAGAATGCCTAGGTGGCTCAGTTGGTTAAACGATTGTCTTCGGCTCGGGTTATGATCTCAGAGTCCTGGGATCGAGTCCCACTCAGGCTCCCTGTTCAACAGGGAGTCTGCTTCTCCCTCTGACCCTCACCTCTCATGTTCTCTCTCTCTCTCTCAGATAAATAAATAAAATCTTTATAAAAAAAATCTAATTTCAATTATACCTATGCATGGCTGAATGAACTTGGTGTTCCGTCAGAGAACATGTGCAGGGTTGTACTGAAATTATACTTCACATGTCAATCAAAATTTGGTGGCTTTCTGTGTGACAGGTGGTAAAACAGGGCTAAAAATAGTAAACCATTAAATGTGGCTATAGTATAATGAAAAACAACAAAACTTTGGGGAAAAGGTCTTCAGACCAAAAAAAAAAAAAAACACAACAAAAACAAACAAACAAACAAAAAACAGATGACAAGGGCATTACAAAAAGGATATTTAAAAAGTAACCAGACTGGAAGGAATATAGTCCAGAAAAAGTTGAATGTTACAGTGGGTATGTATGCTACCATGCTCTGTTTGACCGTAAATTCTTTACTCCTAAATTACATAGATTTTAAAAAAATTATGAAGGAATTAGGAAAGATTCTCACCATTGTTTTACACCAAAGGCATTTCCAATCTTGTAGACGCAGAACACTCCCACACGTTTTGTCACAGACAGCACACTTGGCACTCACGGGCAAGTTACCCTCAAGCCATTGGTGAGGCATAGCTACCTACACAGCGAGAATAAACAGCAGGCAAATTAAAGACAGTAGGACACCATTCTTACTCTAGGGAAGGTCTACAATTATTTCTCATTCTACGGAATCAAGATAGTATCACTTGTGGCACCCATTCATTTAGTCCACTTTTATTGACCCTCTATTATGACCTGAGCACCACAGGGATACAAAAATAAGCAAGACCATATCCCTGACCTTCAGGATTTGTAGTCTAACTGAGGAGCAGTGAAGGTCAAGGCATTATCATGAGGTGATTACAAAGTGCTATCAGAGATGCGTATGCAAGTTGCCATGGAGACAAGGTTTTAAAGGTAGAGGGCACACTGCGGAAAGGAGGCCCCAATGTCTTAGGAGCGAATATCTGAACAGACACCTGAGATCAGCCTTAAAGAATATTTTACTGTAAGGGTCTCCAATACCAGCCCAGTGTAGCAATCATAGCCAAGCCCTCTTCGCATTTCCCTCAAAATTTAAGAGCTAAAGGAAACTATGGAGGATCTAACTGGAAACAGAAACTCCTAACTAACCAATGCCTTCCATTTAGTCCTACTAGTAAATACTCCCACTTAACTCTGTCATTTTCCACAGGGCAAACAATAAGAGGGAGGTACTGGGAAGAAACCAAAGACAGAACTGAGCTTACTCCATCCTCGTCCTCTATGATGTCCTTCCCTATGGAGGCTAGAGTTGTCCATTTGCAATTATTTGTTGCCCTCACTGCACATCTTTTGTGAGCTTTGAATTTACACACTAAAAAAAAAAAAAAAGAAAAAAAGTTAACCATTTCTAAATGAATATATACTTTTGGAACAATGATTAGAGGAAATCACAGCATGGAATTTCAAGGGTCGGGGAAGAAGAAAAACAATAATTAAAAAAGTTTAGTTACTCTTCAACAATACTAAAGGTTTCTGAAAATATCTTTTCAGAAGATATTCATGTATTTATGATACATGTGGTTATGTATTTATGAAGCACTTTTATCAATCTACAGATTGCTACTTAGATTCCACTCACAAAACAGAAAGGAAATAAATACAAAAGAACTAGTTCTTAAGGAGAAAACACATACACACAAACAGAATTAAATAAAATTCAGTAATACAGAGGTGCTGGGAACACCCTTTTTCTTAATCTGGGTGTTGATTACATAAATGCCATTAATTTGTGAAAAAATCCTACCAGTTGTACTCCTCTAATATTTGTATTTTTCAGTACATGTATTTAAAATAAAAAGTTTGAAAATATCAGTAAGATAAAGAACAGGATAATCTGGAGGAGATTTAAAATGCAAGTATGTCAAGAAAATAACCAGTCATGGGGAATAGGTTGATGAAGGTCACAAAGATGGCATTGTTTTTTAAAGGTATTGCTGTTTGAGATCATTACATTATAATGTAGAAGAAAATAATGTAGAGGTAGTACATTATACCCATCACTAATTCTGCCCAGCCATATTATCAAAAGGGAGCCTAAAAAAGAGACACTAAAACTTACAAGACATGAAGGAAAAATAATTGAAGATACAAATAAATGGGAAAATATCCCATGCTCATGAATTGGAAGAATTAATATTATGAAAATGTCCATAGTACCCAAAGCAATATACTTATTCAGTGCAATCCCTGTCAAAATTCCAATGGCATTTTTCAAAGAACTAAAACAAATAATTCAAAAATTTTTATGGAACCACAAAAGACTGAATAGCCAGCCAAAGCAGTCTTGAGAAAGAAGAACAAAGTGGAAGGTATCATACTCACTAATTTGAAACTATATGACAAAGCCATAGTAATCAAAACAGTATGGTACTGGCATGAAAACAGACACATAGTGGTGCCTGAGTGGCTCAGTGGTTTAAGTCTCTGCCTTCGGCTCAGGTCATGATCCCAGGGACCTGGGATGGAGCCCCACATCAGGCTCTCTGCTCAGCAGGGAACCTGCTTCCCCCTCCCCTCTGCCTGCTGCTCTGTCTACTTGAGATCTCTCTCCTTCTGTCAGATAAATAAATAAATCTTAAAAAAAAAAAAAGACACATAGATCAATAGAACAGAAGAGAGAGCCCAGAATTAAATCCACATATATACAGCCAATTAATTTACGACAAAGAGGCCAAGAATATATAATGAAGACAGAACAGTCTCTTCATTAAATTGTGCTGGGAAAATTGAACAGTTATGTGCAAAAAGATAAAACCAGGCCCTATCTTATACCATATACAAGAGTTAACTCACAGTGGATTAAAGAGTTGAATATATGACCCGAAACCATAAAACTCTTAGAAGAAAACTCCCCAACAGCTAGCTCCTTGACATCAGTCTTGGTGATGATCTTTTTGGGTCTGACACCAAAAGCAAAGACAACAACACAAAAATAAACAAACAGGACTACATTAAATTAAAAGTTATGACACAACAAAGAATGACATCAACAAAATGAAAGTCAACATACTGAACAGGAGAAATATTTGCAAATCATGTATGTGGTAATGAGTTAACATTCAAATTTTACAAAGAACTCATATAAGTCAATAGCAAAAACCAAGCAATCCACTTAAAAATTGGGAAGTGGATCTAAATAGACATCTTTCTAAATAAGACATATAGATGGCCAACAGACACATGACAAGATGCTCAATATCATTAATTATCAGGGAAATGCAAATCAAAACCACAATGAGATATCATCTTACACCTGTTAGGATGGCCATTATCAAAAAGACAAGAAATTACAAGTGTTGGCAAGGATTTGAAGACAAGGAAACCTGTGTGCACTATTGGTGAGAATGCAAATTGGTGCAGCCACTCTGGAAAACAGTACGGAGCATCCTCAAGAAATTAAAAATAGAACTTCCCTATGACCCTGCCATTGCACTTCTGGGTATTTACCCCAAAGATACAGATGTAGTGAAAAGAAGGGCCATTTGTACCCCAATGTTTATAGCAGCAATGGCCACGGTCACCAAACTGTGGAAAGAACCCAGATGCACTTCAACGGATGAATGGATAAGGAAGATGTGGTCCATATACACTATGGAGTATTATGCCTCCATCAGAAAGGATGAATACCCAACTTTTGTAGCAACATGGATGGGACTGGAAGAGATTATGCTGAGTGAAATAAGTCAAGCAGAGAGAGTCAATTATCATATGTTTCACTTATTTGTGGAGCATAACAAATATCATGGAGGACAAGGGGAGTTAGAGAGGAGAAGGTTGTTGAGGGAGTTGGAAGGGGAGGTGAACCATGACAGACTATGGACTCTGAAAAAACAATCTGAGGGTTTTGAAAGGGTGGGGGGTGGGAGGTTGGGGGAACCAGGTGGTGGGTATTAGAGAGGGCACGGATTGCATGGAGCACTGGGTGTGGTGCAAAAACAATGAATACTGTTATGCTGAAAAAAATTAATTAATTAAAAAAAAAGAAAATGTGATATCCATATGTGTATCTACACAATGGACTATTATTCAGTCATATAAATGAATCATTTGAGACAACATGAATGCATCTAGAGGATATTTAGCTAAGTTGAAGTAAGTCAGAGAAAGAGAGATGCCTTATGATCTTACTCATATGTGGACTGTAAAAGCAACAAACCCACAAAAAAACCAAGCTCATAGAAACAGAGAACACCTTGGTGGCTTCCCAGGCAGGGGTAGGGCCAAATGGGTGAAGGGCATCAAAAGGTACAAACTTCCGGTTATAAAATAAGCCATGGGCATGTAATGCACAGCATGGTGAGTACAGTTAATGACACTGCTTCGAATATTTGAAAGTTGTTATAAGAGTAAGTCTTCAAAGTTCTCATCCTAAGGAAAAAATTCTGTAACTATGGTTGGTGACAGACATTCAGGAGACCTATTTGGATAATCAGTTTATAATCTGTACAAATACCAAATCAAAAACACAAAAGAGAGAAATAAGAGGAAACAACCAGGAAAGCAGCAGCTCATATATGAAAAACAAGTAAGCCACAGGTTATCTGGGAAAAGGACCCTTACTTATGAAAATCAGAACTTTACTACTACTAAGCTTCATCCTTTTAAGGATACAAATTATCCAAGCACTAGTGGATAAGGATGTTATACGAGTTTCTGACTTTGCAGATACTTAAAAGCAGAGATAGTGTCAGTGGAAACAGAAAAAGTAACTGCTCCTAAATGCTAATGGAAGGTGGCTCTTTTTCACACGATTTTTGCACTTCTAACTATAAACCCTTAACAGGTTTGAAATGATAGAATGCATGCCATTGTTTTAAAAAGTCCTAATTTAAAAAGTCTGAAATTATAATCCTAATTTATAGCCATGTGGGTGGCTCAGTCCTTAAATGTCTGCCTTCAGCTCAGGTCATGATCTCAGGGTCCTGGGGTCAAGCCCCACAGGGCTCCCTGCTCAGTGGGAAGCCTGCTTCTCCCTCTCCCACTCTCCCTGCTTGTGTTCCCTCTCTTGAGGTTTCTGTCAAATAAATAAATAAAATCTTAAAAAAAAAAAAAAGTCCCAATTTACTGTAGCACACAAATGAAAGGGTAAAATCCCTGAGTGTCTATAGCCAAATGTTTGAAATGCTTCATGATGTCATGGGGAGCTGATATGCAAAAGGTCACTTAAGCGGAGTCGGTTTTTCCTTGAAAAATATTAGTCTAGACATTGGAAATGTTTCATTTAACTGGTCTTTTGTGTACCTTGACAAATTCTTTCCTGGAAATCCTACTATTTTTTTGATAAATGACTTGGGGACTCGAGCACAGACTTCATAGACAATAAACCAGTTTTTCAATGGAATCTCATTGCTGATAGACAAATGTGTAAAGAGCGAGCACCGAAGGAAGTAAGCTTGGTCTGAAAAACAATTTTGGCATGACCTGCTCCCTTTTGCTCCCATGCAAGTGACTATTTTAAAACTGAGGCTAATTAGGAACTCTAGGTCTTTCTTTCTTTTTTTTTTTTTTTTTTTTTTTTTATTTCCAGCATAACAGTATTCATTATTTTTGCACCACACCCCGTGCTCCATGCAATCCGTGCCCTCTCTAATACCCACCACCTGGTACACCAACCTCCCACCCCCCGTCCCTTCAAAACCCTCAGATTGTTTTTCAGAGTCCATAGTCTCTCATGGTTCACCTCCCCTTCCAATTTCCCCCAACTCCCTTCTCCACTCTAAGTCCCCATGTCCTCCATGCTATTTGTTATGCTCCACAAATAAGTGAAACCATCTCTTACGGTATTTCTCAAAAGTGTGGTCCTAGTTTTAGCTTTATCTGCAACTAATTCCCAGGTACAACGAAGTATTTGATATTAATAGTCAATAAGGGTTTTTTTTTAAGAGGAAAAGGAGGAAATAAAAGAGAGCAATAGGGAATGATTTCATGGTTTTTTTTTTTTGAAAATTTTGCCATTAAAAATCAAATAGCTCATTAAAAATAAAAATCACACTTGTAATAATAAAGTGCTTCATGCAATGAGTCTTGAAAATTGCAAAGGTGCTTAATGTAGCGTACAATAAAATAAAATAAACTATACTGTGATTACAGTTACTAAGGAATGGAAATGATTAATAGGCACCTTAATTTTGTTAGGTGGCCATTCTGAAGTTATTCTATATAAAGCACTTTCCCCTGACCTACAAAGCTATTACTTAAAACACAGAACTTAAAAAAAATATGCTGACATGTCACTAAATTATGATTTTTAATTGCAATTTTCAGTCTACCACATTGCATCTTTTTAAGTGTTCAATTGCGGCTAAGATAAAAATTCATAGGTACCTATGTTAACATATTTGATGCTATTGAATCAAAAAGAAAAAAATCACCATTTAACTTTTTTGTTCAGTTACTATTTAAATAACTGTGAAGAATAAATAGGCTCTGAAATTATTACTGACATTCTCGATTTAGGGAATCATTTATGAAAAGTATTTTTTGTCTATTTTTCACTCCTATATTTTACATATACAAGGCTTTAAAATAACAGTTTTAGTAATTAATCAACACAAACTCAGAAGACAAATCAGTACAGGCTTGTTTTCCTGTGAAAAACAAGGGCAGAAGGATTAAGTAAATTTAGTGATGGCTTCACACACTAGAAACTGAATTCCATTCCAATACAAAGTTACTCACTCACTGTGGAATGAATTTTTCTTGTATTTGCATCTCTCTTTTTTCTTTTAAAGGCTCTTGCATCCTATGTCTTTTGTTTTTGTCAAGCAAGGAGTTTATTCAGATTTGCGGGGAATGTCTAAAGCTTAAGTATGACTTGGATTATAAGAAAATGATCCTAAATAATCACATTCTCATAAAATTTTAAAAAAAAACTTCTTTATACATTCATAAAACCCTTGGGATTTTTAAAACCTTTTGCTACAGTTCTAACAATACCAATGGGCAAGACACCACGTATTTAAAATTTTTATCAGCAGAGAAAATGAGGACTAACATATATTCTTCTGAAACTGTAATTCAAAAATAGAGTAACTGAGACATTAAACAGTCAGGAAGACTTCATTATTAACAGAATAATGATAAGTTTATTGAAAGACCTTAAGTTTCTTATTCTCATCAGTTAATACAATTTTCATTTTTCTTTTAAAAGATTTGGAAAAATACTTAGTCATCCCAGTTTAAACTCAATATACAAACAACTAAATATATCTAATAATGCATAAATCAAATCAGTAGGGTACCAGAGAGTATCTCAGATCTGATACATTTTTTAGGATTTTTGGAATGGGAGACTAGGAGGCAACTAAAAAGACCTTCAAAGTAACACCTCAGAGTATTACACTTGGTAAGAGTAACTCAGAGCCACAGGAACCCTTGTAGATTATTAAAGTCATAAAGGGCAATTACATCTCGTTTGCAACCACTCTTTAAATCTTAAAAAAACAAAAACAAAAACAAAAACAATGTGTAATGTCCCTTCCAAATGTTCATTTTCACAAATTTTAATGCCTTGGGCCATGACACAATCTGCAGTTATTTACTTGACGGATTTCTTACAGAGCACAGTTACAACCTTCCACAATTTATTTGACTAGAAAAGTAGTTTCCTTGCAGATATATTCTCCTATTTAATTTTCATAGCATCTGTGAATATAAATGACTATTATCCCTGGTTTGCAGATCAGGAAACGAAAGTCAAAACGTGGAGCTACCTTAAAGTGAACGAAAGCTGGGACTCTATTACTATTTCATTATGGAGTCTAATAAAGTTATGTTCAAAATTCAGATTTTTTTATATTAGAGAAAAAAGCTAATATTAGTATTAGATCTAGTTCAGAAAGTAGTACACAGTAGTGTGATCACTGAGGTATGGAATTAAATAAGTCGAAGAAGTTATGAGGTTTCTCTTGGTAAGTATTAGTATATTTGCTTCTGTTGGTCACTGCTTTTTTATTAAAAAAAACACCACCACCACCACCACCCATAAATCCTATAATGAAAACAATAGCTCTGGGCTTATTTTCAAAAAACTTTCAAGAAATTAAAAACTTTCTATTCAATTAAACATTAAGTGAAATAAAAGAAAACATTTAAAACAATGAAACAGAAATAACAATGGGAAATTCTGTCAAAGAGCCTGTACTGTCCTCACTGAAAGTTTTGTCCTCATAATCAGTCGGAACAGAAAAAGAAGACCAGAAAACCAGAAAGACGGATACAGTCTAAAGACGATTTTTAAGCAGCAGGCGCTAGTTCCTCAGACATGCAATGCTACATTTTGATTTATACTTCCTTCCCAGTGATTTGTATTCATTCTTCCCTCAGCAAAAACATTTCCCAAGCTGGTCCTATGTGCATCGAGCTCCACTTGAAGCTACGGTAAAATCTTAATGCTACGTTCCCATTGAGGTGCTCCCAGCTCCTGCTTCCACCCACGGGAATTGGCTTGCAGGGGGCACATTTCTCTGCTAGGCTGGCAGCGTGTTCCCAGTGTGGTCAGTGGTGAGGGAGAAGGCAGGCCCCGGGCTACAGTACCTTCACAGGACAGGCCATGGGAGGTGACTCCAGAAAGACTCTCTCTGCACACGTTACAGAAAGTGGGTCGCGCGTGGGAGCAGGCGTACCAGTTATGCATCCCTGAGAAATGTTCCACGTTAAACTGGGCCACCTAGAAACGAGACGTGAGCACAGATTTGCCAACCAAGAGAACAAGACGACAGACAGTGAACCTCAGGGATGCACTTAGCTAGGATTAAAATTTCAAATGTGTACTTTTTAAAATGGAAACACTTTAAGTTAAAAATTTAAAAAGGTCAACATCAGATGGAAGCAGGTTGCTTGATGAATCTGCACATACTTTTCTTTGCAGAATATAGCTTTAGCTCTTCGAATGACTTTCCTTCTCCAAGAACAGAAGGTGCCGGGAAAAGATGCTACTTTACCTCGTAAGGTTCTCTGGTCTGTACAGACTTCAGTGAGCTCATCCAGTCCTCCATCTCCTTCCTGTTCTCAGCACACAGCATCAGTCTTCTGAATGGAGTGATTATCTGAAAGGGGTAATTCGATCTAATGACTGTGAATAACCAACAAGACAGATTATTGTAAAACCTAGCAATCAATCGTACGAGGAAATTCCATTTCTAATCTTGTAGTCCTCATTTCCTTGATGAAGACAGTAAGAGTCTCTGTAACATAAAAGAGTTTAGTTCTCTAAGTACGATACAATGGGGGCTAGGAAAGAAAAATGCCAAGGAGGCGTTTCTTGTCTTTAGTATCATTGCTCCTTACTGAGGCTTTTTTCGCCCAGTACCAAAGGCTATGAACACGAATAAACAATGAACTCCTATCTCATAGAATGTATGTTGAAAACTGATTTTTAAATATACTTCAGAATAATTCATAGTAAACTTAGAATTCAGACACAGTTTTCAATATGGAAATTCAAAAAACTGAAAACCAAAGGAATGCAATATTGAATAATTCATAATCAGTTTGTGATAATATCAGGAATATTCTGTTATTAAATAATGCTGGATTTACAGAGCCTTTCCGTTGTCTATTTTAATATGATTTAAATAGGAAGGGTATTTTCCCCATTGAATAGAACTACTACTACTTTTTAGTGAGAGCAGGGCAGAAGAATTAACCTAAAAGTCTTTCAGTTGGCGTTAAGGGAAGAAGAGAACTTTCATCTTTTCATCATGTCACTAAAGAATGTAAATTAATTGTATTAAAAGGCTTAAGCAAGTGAAATGAAGATTGTGCTTCAAAAGTGAGATTCTGAAATGACTTGAAAGGAGCCTCTATTTATGTGTGAATACCGTATTCTTGGTGTAATCCTGAAGTTGCTAAATCTACGCATTCACTGCAAAGAAGGGGCCCTATATTTACCTGTGGAAGACGAGCAAACTTTACATGCCTACCTCGAAACTCTCTCTAAATAACAAGTCATATACTTACTTACATAGCCAATAAGAAATTTTCTCAAATTAGAAGCCATTCGATCAAGTGATCGTCTACATACTGCATTATGGAGCAGATGTCTGAAGTCCTAAAAAAGCAGTAATCATCTAAAAACAAAAGGAGCAACCCTGCAAGCCTCAATCACTACTGTTCATCTTAGGAAATAAGCCCATTATTCAGAACTACAGAGATCAGCCTCCTCTTAGCTACTCACCGCTCATCACCTCCTTTCTTTTTGTCTTTGGCGTAGACGGCACAATCCTTCCTTAAACCCACGGGCCTTTCATGCGTCTGACAGGCACTTGCACTTAAATACAGCCAGCCAGAAGTCACATGGAGGAGGAGCACCAACCGCTTAGCTTTGGGTGTTTGTTAATTGCATATGAAATTGAACAGAACCTCACTTCTGCATTTTCTCCTGTTTTCCACCACCCTCTTTGGATAGAGCTTATTAGCAGTTGGTCACTTTTCTTCCTGAATAAATAGTTAATGAAAGAGCACTGCCTCCCTCATTACTTAGGAGCCAAATGGATGCTTTATTGCTTCAAAATGTTTTTCTAGGACAGCTCATCAAATGCAGCAGAAAAGACAGCATTAAATCATAATACTCTCCTGGCTCTGACAACCGGCCGGGCACTCCAGAAACCTCCCAGTTTTACTGGACTGACTAAATAAATCTGATACTTATCTGAATAAATATCACCGCTAGCATATTCTATTTATTTATTTATTTATTTATTTATTTATTTTTAATTTGCTATACTACGTGATGTGACTCTAAGGATTCCCCTGCTTTCGTTATAACCTTATAGTGAGACACACATTATTCAGATAAATAAATCAGGCTTGTTATTTTATTCTTTGATTTTGTTTATCATTGAATTCAAAGTAAAGCAAGATGTTTAATGCCTTTATGTTCTTTAAAAGTCACCGTGAATTCAATAAAAAAAGGAGAAAGAAGAATAGGGAAATAGCTTTGAATTTTTCTTATAGCTTTTGAAACTATATAAATGCCTCAATCCTAAAAAAAATTCAGCAACATAAATCATGCATGCATCTTATTTGCTAAGGAAGTAAAAGGTGTACTTTTGTAATTTCTCCTTTTTAACAAAAACATGCTTTAAAAAGTGGTCAATAACAAGCAAATAAAGATCATAACACAAAAGGTGTTTTAAGAGCCAAAAAGAACTTATAAGTAATTTTGATTTACCGGTCTTGTGATTGAGTATGATTAAGAAATCTACTGATTATAGTTACATTATAAGAAGTCTGTATGAAAAAGAAAATCCTTTGTAAATCATGTGATGCAGAGATGTCTGGCTTTGTGCCTTCAGTATCAAAAATACATCCTCCAGGAGCACCTGGGTGGCTCACTGGGTTAAGCCTCTGCCTTTGGCTCAGGTCATGATCTCAGGGTCCTGGGATCAAGCCCCACATCAAGCCCCACAACAGGCTCTCTGCTCAGCAGCGAGCCTGTTTCCCCCTCTTCCTCTGCCTGCTGCTCTGCCTACTCATGATCTCTCTCTCTCTCTCTCTCTGTCAAATAAATAAATAAAATCTTCAAAACTACCTCCTCTAGCGGCCTGAAGTTGTCTGGGCCCAGTTGATGACAAGGCTGTTCACCAAGTAAACCTGTAAGGTCTTCCAGTTTGGCCCTTTCTTCTGGGGTAATCTCAAACCAGCCTACCAGAGCTCTGAGCCCTCTCCCCACCTTTTATTTAAATTCTCCCTCAACCTCCACCTTTGTAGGAAAAAATGGGACAGTCACAGTTGTTAGCTGATAAGCTTCGGTTGTACCCTAACTGAACCCCATCACACTACAGGGGTTTCTCATCCAAATCTTTACTAGGAAAATATTTGGGAAGCAGCAAACTCTGGAAATTATTTGGCTCTTATTCTGAAAGTATCAATATACTCAGCCTTTTTATTATGACAGCTGAGTAGGGTGGGGAGTGGAAAGATAAGAGGTGTGGGGAGGGGGCTAGTCCGAGGGAGAGCTCTCTGAGACTCAGCAGGGGCAGGGGCTGGGGGGTGGGAGTGGAACCAAGGCCAGGAAGTCTAGAGGACTTTTTGCCTTCTTTTTATTTTATTTTATTTTTTTACTTTTTACCTTTCTTGAAGGATCTGCAGCTTACCTATCTTCAAGTGTCCTCTAGCCCCTGTCCCTTACTCTTACCCTCTCTCTCCACCACCCCAACATCCCCCCAAAGTTTTTTCAGGCACATATGAACTTATTTCAGTCATAATTAGTTTTCAGACTATAACCACCACTTCGACCTCAGATTCTGAAAACTCCAGCATTTCCTGAGCATGTACGGTATGCTAGAGCCCCGGGCCACAAACCACAGGGGCTTTGTCTCAGTAATCTAGAAGAGAGACAGGGAAGTAAACCAAGGTTTGCTTGTCCAAAAAAGAGCTGTATAAGATGAGCACAAAGGAGAGACATCTAAATCAGTTTCCTAAATGCTAACTCAAATAATATCCAAACTCTCCATTAATAGACATATTGACCCATTTGGAGAGTTACTGGTCTGTAAGTATTAATCCAACAACACTAATACATGTGTATAAGAATTGAGAATTTCTCAGTCTGGTAAAGCATACAGCTACATAAAACAGGAGACAATCTGGCATTAAATATATAAAATTCTATAGATCAGTAACATTATAGTGAAGACTTTAAATACATAAACATGCACAGGAAAAAACCACAAATACTGAACTGGTCATCTTTTAGTGAAGGGATTACAAATAATTATAATGTTTTTAGTTTGTCTATGGTTTCTAAAGCAAATTTGTTGTACTATTGTAATGAAACATAATTATTTATTTTTTATTTTTTAACTAACAAAAGGATGGGAATTCAGAACTTAAAACTCTGTGTTGTTTCAAAGCAGGAATTCTTAAAGTTGGCTGCCCATTAGAATCACCTGGGAGAATTTTTAAAATCCCAATGTCCAGGCCACAATCATACTGATTAACTCAGAACAGAGGAGGGTGGGACCCAGGCACCGGTTTTATTTTTTCTAACTTCCAGATAATTGCAAAGTTCAGGTACGCTTGCAAACCAGTGCCCTAAAGATATTTTGCTGTTCCCCACAACACTGTTAGAACTTAAAAAATGATGGATGTTTCTAGAACCCAGTGGATTACAGGAATTGCTAATCTGCAAATTCCCAATTAGAGGCCACTAATGCAACAGCAAAGAGATTCAGTGCCTCCACTCTGGATTTAAGTCCACTTTGAATGAGGACCAACAGCAGCCTTTCTCACTTGTGTGGCTGTGAACAATATTCCCTCCACTCTATGAGCCTCGGTGTGGTACCTGCTAAGTGAGAAGAAGGCACTAACTCCCAGCTCTACGGAGTGTGGTATGGGTGAGTGAGACAATCCACGGAACACATTCAGGACAGTGTCTGTAAGAAAGCCAAAGCTCTGTAAATGTTAGCATCCCAGTTCTTGGTGCTGACAGAAATTGTGTATACACGTACAGATTTATATATATATCTTTTAAAAGTGGGTCCATAGTCAAAATAACATGAATTTGGGATGCCTGGGACATTACGCATCTGCCTTTGGCTCAGATCATGATCCCGGGGTCCTGGGATCGAGCCCCGCGTGGGGCTCCCGGCTCAGCGGGAAAGCCTGCTTCTCCCTCTTCCATTCACCCTGCTTGTGTTCCTGCTCTCGGTGTCTCTCTCCATCAAATACATAAATAAAATCTTAAAAAAAAAAAACAAAACATGAACTGGAGCCATTTTGCCAACAAAACAGTCACTGACTAGAACACACCAAAAGGGGAATAATGCTCAGCTGCTCCTTAGAAGGTACTGGGAAAATGTCAACAAACATGAGGAAAAAAACCATCCCCCCTTAACTGCACAGCAATTCATCTCACCCACAGCGGGAATATAAGATGGTAGAAGGCTTACCAAAGCGAAACACATCAGATCCCTGCACAATACTGAAGAGCTGGGCATGCCATCTCTAGTAGGGTACCACGCTTTAACTATTCCATCAGACAGTTCCTTCTTTTAACTCAGATTTTTGATTCTGCAATGAAGGAAACTCTGAAAACTTTTGTGGTAATCTTTTGTGGAATTAAAAGAAAGAGAGACTGACAACATTGCAACTTTGAAAATATGCTAAGTGAACGCAGCCAGTTACAAAAGACCACATATTGTGTGATTCCATTTCTATGAAATGCAACATTTTTTTTTATCTTTAGTGATTAAACCTGAACTATTTGATTGAAATAAAAATTCATATGCAGTAAGAAGCCTTTCTTGGACAGCAGAACAAAAAGAAAGTTTAGTTGTCATCATAACAATTTTTTATTGCCTGTGTTTATTATAACTTGTGGGATATAATTTGACTTTTGTTAAAGCCAATTCAGGTGTAATTATGTCTCTTTAACACTAGGTTTGCGACATCTGAAGTTGCCAACAGCTCAGTTTTAAAGTACCTACTTCTTCATCCTCCCTCATAAATCTACAACCAGCTCTTAAATTATGTATATATTGCATTTTTTTCATTCTTATTTTATGAAATGAAATAATTCACTCTGACAACTTAAATGTGCCAAATTGTAATGCAGTCCCTTAAGTGACTATTTTGAGAGTAGAGATACTTACTCCCATATTTCAAACGGTAACCAGGGAACCTCAACATCCAAGAGCATAGGTCCTCAGCTATGTGTGTGCACCTAAATCAAGTCAAGGATTTATCCAAAATACAGCCATCTCCAAACCAGATGCAGACATCGAAATCTTAGTTTGGATAATTTCATGTACTCTGTAGTCTGGCAAAGCCACACAGGTGATTCTGATGCACGCCTCTGTATTAATCATGGAAGGTACTAGAAGCATCCAACTTTGCCATTAGTCAAGTCAGGATCTGGTCTCAGGAATGGAACGAAAGTGCTCTTAATCTTCATAGCTCCTTATCTCCTTTTTCAGCACCCTTGTGCTCCCAAATTTCCAGTGCCCTCAACTGTCCCTAACAGTATTCAGTATTCAGTGGGGGATCCACCGGAATGAGTCTACCACCTACCGCACTGCGTGTGTATAACAGAGGCCCCCAAATGATCATCTCTGATGTTTTTGTTTGGCCATCCTGTTGGAACCCTGCAGTGCTGTGTTGTAAAACCACAATAATGACAAGAAGTTAAAATCCATCATTTTAGACATGTACATTGCTCTTAAACCTATTTTCTTCTGCTGGCTATTTCATACACTTCGGTCACTAAGAGGCCCCGGGAGGCATCTGAGGTTGCAAGTCCTGCATAGACTGACTCCTTTTCCCGCTGGGGTCAATACTTCCCTATTTTATCATCCAGTCACCTCAAGTCCCATCTATTTCCAAAAATGACAACTGCAGATCTAAAAGTGATTTTTTCTGAGGTGTTATAGCTGATAAAGTTTCCGTGCCTATTTAGTCCCAGTGGTGTTTGCATTTTAACGGAAGACTAAGAAAGTACCGTGTCACAACAAATGGGGTTTTGGCACCAAGACCAAAGAAAGAGCCAGATAGTATAATTCAAATCAACTGAATAACAGAATTTTAGATTAAAAAGTCAGAGCGCCTGGTGGCTCAGTGGGTTAAAGCCTCTGCCTTTGGCTCGGATCATGATCCCAGGGTCCTGGGATTGAGCCCCACATCGGGCTCTCTGCTCAGCAGGAAGCCCGCTTCCCTTCCTCTCTCTACCTGTCTCTCTGCCAACTTGTGATCTCTGTCTGTCAAATAAATAAATAAAATCTTTAAAAAAATAAAATAAAATAAATGAAAAAAAAAAGAGACCTTACTGTACTGATGTAATACCCTAAACATTCTTCATAGAGCTGTGAACACTGTGGAACCTGCATTCTGTGCTCATGCAGAGAGTAGTTCCACAACATCTTGGAGCACAAACCTGACAATATCTCAAATGATGTCAAATAACATATAACGATGTAATGGGCTAAACGATAAGACTGAGGTTGACAGGTAATTCATATACACTCGAGAGCCTCATTATTAATCTACTGCTGGAATTTATAAAGAAATTCTGCTATGCAGGCAGTGTTCGATGTCAACAGGATTCTAAATCATATTGCTTGAAAGTTGAACTAAGGTCTTCCTAGTCCCTTTCAGAAAGATATACAAATCTTTTCAGACATCTGTTTCGAGCCATGTTTAGATTTATACACAAATGCACAGACACACCCTTCACTGAGAGTTAAAGAGGATCTTTGCAAGTCATTCCATCCTTCTGGTTTTGACGGACTGGTCATCTTTCCAATGGATGAGTCATTCTAGCTGAAGACAACTTACTGATCTTTGTGGGCATGTCTGGAATGTAGACTTGGGGGTATCAAACATGTGCATCAACTTTCAGAATAAAGAGGGAAGCATTTAGTCAGGACACAAGGAAGTCTACCCCAATGTGCTTATTTTAAGTCATTTATCATCTTTATATATAATATTAATTTCAAAAATCAAACTATAAATCAAGTAATTACCTAAACTCTGGAATAAATAATTGATGGAGATTTCTATAGCATTATATGAAACATTACTCACTTGTGAAAAGATTCCCAAAAAAGTGTTAAGTATTGACAAAATAGATTCTGATGGAATTTTTTTTTATAAATATGTATAACTACTATTCTGAGAAATGTACGAATCATAGAAAGGAAAAAAACCTTTGGGCAAGAGCAGAACATCTTTGCCAAGAAAATGTCTGTCTTCTTATCTACAGGAATACTTGACTACAGACTTATGGCAAAAAGACCATATCTCATAGATTCTTCAATCATCTCTGTACATTAAGCATGGGATTAATTTTGTTACAACATATTGAAGGGGAAAAACAAATGTAAAAGCGAAATGAGTTGTCTACCATACGTTAATATGCTTCTGTTATGAGGAGTTAATAAAAAACAGTAACAGGGGCACCTGGGTGGCTCAGTGGGTTAAAGCCTCTGCCTTCTGCTCAGGTCATGATCCCAGGGTCCTGGAATCGAGCCCTATATCCGGCTCTCTGCTCAACGGGGAGCCTGCTTCCCTCCTCTCTCTCTGCCTGCCTCTCTGCCTACTTGTGACCTCTATCTGTCAAATAAATAAATAAAATCTTTTTAAAAAGATAAAGAAAAAACAGTAACAGCACTGTTATAGCAAGTAAAATAAAATAAAAATAAAAACAAAGGATTATTCCTTCACAGTAAAATACTGAATTGAGAAGCTTTAGGAAATTCCATAAAGCTCTTTCACAGACTTTGACAACAATGAAAAAGAAGTAGAGTTAAAAACTGGCAATGATATTTTTAGGGATGGCTCCTGAAGAATGAGGGGTCAAGTAGAACAATGTGAAAGATCTGCTTTAAAACACTCTAGATAAAACAGGGGAAAGACAGACTAGATTAAGCAAGTGTTGGCAACATCAAGATAGTAGTAGGAGCTGGGCAATGGCGACGTGGGCATTTTCACAATTAAAAAAAAAAAAATGTACCCAAGTATTGGAGAACAAGCAAAACCCTTCAAGGAACTAAGGACAAGAACAGAGTTGAGGGATTTGGGTGTCTTAGTCTTCTCTTAGGTAGACCCTTTTTAACCCTTGGCCTGAACTCAGCTTATAGACCACACCCATCAGGACCCAAATTTCTGAACTTTAACTGCCCTTTCCTGTATCAAATTCACATTAAGAGAGTAATGTGGTCTCCTTGCCCCAAAGATCTCAAATGTCCACAGAAGCTAATGACGTGAGTCTTCTGATCACTGAGTGAGATGGGGTGGGATGGTCAGAGCAAAAGATAGCCATGCAAATCTCACTTCCATAATTCTTGAGCTTCGATGATTCTGCTTAAGATTAGGTTTGCAGGCCATGAAACCCACTTCTTGACTAAGGAATAATGACTTCATAACAAAGTCATTTTTCATGTTAATTTGCTTTCCCTCTATAAACTAATGTTGGTTTTTTACTACCTTAGAGTATTAAATATAAATAAAACATAAATTCTGATATGTTTTCATGAAAAAAGGAACACAGATTTCAATGAGGTCAAGTACCAATGTTCTCACTACATACACAGTATTTTCATAGGATCTCACAATCTAAAAAGTGATTTTTTCCCTTTATTTCAATATAAAAATCCAATATACTCTAAAATCAAAATTTTACTGAAAAGCATTTAATAAAACATTAACACAATAAAATAGAGGCATGTAAGCTGGTAGAATCCAGTTTTCAAATAAGCAACTGAATTCAACACTGTGTAATTTATATAGTCCTAGAATCTACATGAAAAGTGTTAAAGAAAGCAATTATTTAACATCTTCTGGGACTATCTTGTCTTTAAGACTTTGTTTCAGAGTAATGGGCCTAACTGTGACTTCTCAGTCTCTGATTCACTGAAGAACCAAAGGTAGAAGGATATAGTGAAATCATAGAAGATAAAGACAGCCTTTCTGTAGGCTGTGCTCCCCAATCCTGGTCTCCCTGGAAAAGGGACCTGGGGCAAAAGCCCCAGGGAGTCCACCAAGAAAGGCTTTCTGTGTTGCTTACTGTGGTATCCTATTCTATTATTTGTATAGATAAGTTCCATGTATAACAATAAACCACCATTTCTTCAAAGACTAATTAGGTTTGGATTCAAGTCAGTATTAAAAGTTTCTTAGGGAAAAAAAAAAAAAAGTTTCTTAGAATTCAAACAAATGGGGCACCTGGATGGCTCAGTGGGTTAAAGCTCTGCCTTAGGCTCAGGTCATGATCCCAGGGTCCTGGGATCGAGCCCCGCATTGGGCTCTCTGCTTGGCGGGAAGACAGCTTCCTCCTCTGTCTCTGCCTGCCTCTTTGCCTACTTGTAATCTCGGTCTGTCAAATAAATGAATAAATAAATCTTAAAAAAAAAAAAAAAAGAATTCAAGCAAACTGTAGCTATTCAATGTTTGGTCAGCCCCTAACATACTAGTTTCCTATTGCTGCTGTAACAAATTATTCCTCTTACAGTTGTGGCAGTCAGAAGTTTAGGGTCAAGGTGTCCAAAGGGGTGCATTGCTTTTGGAGGCTATAGGAGAGAATCTGTTTGCTTGCTTTTTTCCCTTCTAGTTGCAGCCTGTATTCTTTGGGGCTCAAGCTCCTTTCCTTGCATCAAGTCAACCTCCTAGTTCCTTGGTCAAATTGTCCCTGATTCCTCCTGCCTCTTCCTTATAAGGGCCCCTGTGATTTTACCAGGTGCACTTGATAGCCCCAGATAATCTTATCTCAAGATCCTTAACACAATCAAAACTACAAGGTCCCTTTTGCCATATAAAGTGACATTCACAGTTACAGACATTAGAATGTAAATATCTTTATGGTCCATCATTCAGCCTACTACCCCCATATCATAGATATAATGCAAAATTATAACTTTTGATATTGTAAAATGAACTGGTAAATCAATGACATGGTCCTTTATTTTCTTACTATATTCATATCTTAATGACTATCCATGGATACCAATGACACTTCTTCCAAATAATTAATAGTGAAGATCTTGAAAAAACAAGATACTTAGTGGCCTCTAATGTTGATAATTAAGCAGAATGATTACTCCTGCAGTATCTCACACTTTCAAAGTGCTTTGCTGTCAGTAGGATCACATATATTATCTCATTTAATCTTCCATATAAACTGGCCCACTTGATAGGTAAAAGCAAACTCGGTAAGTAGGAGAATCAGAGTACACAGTCAGGTCTTCTGGTTTCAAATCACACTTCTTTTCCCTGTCACACCAGACAAGTTGGGCCTGTTTCTCAGCTGCCTTTATGTGGACCACAGAACCTTACACATACCATGTGTAGCTCTAAGAAATCAACTGCCAGCAAAAACAATTTTGTCAAGATGAAACAAAAGCATTAAGATATAGAATGTTGCAGATTAGCAATAACAAGGTAATATTGTATGTAAAAATTTTTTAAAGAATTAAGCTATAATTCCAATTCACTATGTATGTAATAATAGCTATAACTATGCCCTATGACTAAAAACATACTTGGTTCACCAAAATTGGTATTTTTTTTTAAAGATTTTATTTACTTACTTGAGAGGGAAAGAGAGAGAAAGGGGACAAGAGCAAAAAAACAGGAGAAGCAGACTCCCCACTGAGCAGGAAGCCCAATGCAGGGCTCAGTCCCAGGATGCTGGGATCGTGACCTGAGCTGAAGGCAGATGCTTAACCAACTGAGTCACCCAAACTGGTATTTTGAAAAAAGCCTAAAAATTAATTAATAATCAGGACTTTTAACAGCAGACCAAAATCCATGAATATTTAGACTGCCAATATAAAGCAAGCATACTTCACAACCACCGAAAGTACATAGAAGAATTCAGAACTGAAAGGCAGTCTACACAAATCAGCTGTGTTATTCTACTCAGTTCACTTGGGAAGTTTCCAAGCTTCTCTTCAAGTTCAGCGCCCAAGTGTTTGAAAAGAAGTTCGCTTTCTCTGATAACCTCAGGTAAGAAGTTTTCCACTTTGACTTTCCATCACAACCTGCTATTCTTACCTCAACAGCACTTCTGTCCACTTACATATTAGCATTTGATCCTTTTCGGAGTCTGCCCACTTCGTGTCTGCTTCCCCACTGTACTGCAAAGGCCAAACATAATTCTAGCGCAGAGCATATTAATCTTAAGTGATGGGCAACGCAACGGGGTAAAGGAGCTACAACACTGTGATACCTACTGTGACAGTTTAAAACTGACACTCTTTGACTCCAGCACCAAATTTTCATTCATTCACTAGAAAGCACAGAGTGCCTTATTTTATGCCAAGCAACGTGGCAACTCAGGGACGCAGAGAGGAAAGACCCAGTCCTTGTATTCATGGAGCCTGCAGTTCAATGAGGAACACAAACAAGTAAACCGAATTCCGGGACAGTAGGTTACTGCCATCTTGCAAACCCACTCGGCTTAGCTTCCCAGCGCCTTCAAAATCTGAACCTGTATTTACCTGTCAGCACCCAGGGAGCTCCTAGAATGCAGTGAAAGGAAGCCAAGCAAGGTCAAAAGTCAGGGAAAGCTTTCCAGGAAGTGATATTCAAGCAAGTAAGGGTGAGAGGCAAGTGAGATTTGGGGAGGGAGATTTCTTTGCGGAAGGAGCCAGGGGGAAGGGAGAGGAGGAAGGGATCCTGCAAACAAAGGGGCATGCAAACCCCTAAGGAGGAAAGGTCAAGATAAGGGCTGGGTATTGTGAGTAGCATTAGATGGCCACCACCGGTGGAAGAAAAAGAGAAAGTCAGAGAGGTAATCACAGAAAACCTTTTATCATGCTAAGAGGAATGAATCTGAAGCTTACAGCGACAGAGCACATTAACGGGTTGTCAGCCAGGAAGAGCCAGGAATCACACGTTCTAGACAGAGGCTGGCAGTTGTACAGAGGGTCAGCTTGGTGGTCGGGTCCCAAGGGAGAAGACTTTTTTTTTTTTTAAGATTTATTTATTTATTTGAGAGAGAGACAGAGAGAGAATAAGGAGGGGCAGCGGGCGAGGGACAGAATCCCCAGGCAGACTCCCCACTAAGCCCGTTGAGGGGCTTGATCCCAGGCCCAGAGATCATGGCCTGGACTGAAATCAAGAGTCTGACACTTAACCAACTGATACCCAGAGGAAGACTCATGAACCTTTGGAAATGGCCTGACAGGCCATGAGGTGACGGCAGCAGTGGGCTGCTGTGTATGAGACCATGACATGAAGATGCGGGCAGAGAGGACACACAAAAAAGAGTCAATAGTTTTCTGGAGACAGAATTAATGGGACTTGGTGACTGTGGTTGTGAGGTGTGACAATGAGGGAGAAGTCTGGACAACTCCGGCTTTCACATCTGGAATGGAAATAGCTTCCAAGTCCAAAATAGTAAGAATTACCACTTCCGGAGTAATTTTAACACGCCAGGACCTGTGTGTGCTAAACACAAAATATATTATTTATAGAAGATAAGTAAGATTTATAGAAGGCACAAGATCTTACGGCGTCTACACAACCTCAAATGTAGCAACCTGTTTTACACTTGAGGAACCTAAGGCTCAGAAAGGTTTGTCATTTGCCAGAGGTCACAAAGCACACGTAGGATCTGAAACTAAATTCTGCCTGCATTCCTAGCCATCTACTAGAGAATGAAGGCATAGTAAAGAATTTACTGACATTACCCTACAGGAATAGGCAGAAAAGCCTTCACATGCTGCTCACTTTTTCTCCTCTTAAAAAGAATCAGGGCAACTGTACAGTTGTATTTAAATCCTACATATACTTGTGTATACTTTAAAGATGAGCAAGAAAAGGTGCTAGTAAATTAATAATAAAAACAACAACAATAATAAATGTGCTACCTCGGGTCTCTGCAAACCAGGAACCTTTAGAAAACAAAATATTGACAGGATATATATAATCATATATATTATCATATATAGTATGATATATATACACATGTCATATGCATAATCATATATAGTATCTTATTTGTACATTGTACACAGGATAATGAGAGGGGTATTTTTAGTATTAATTGTAAGGATCACAAGGATCACAGTGATTTTAGAAATGATTTATGTAGGCTGCCACATACACTCTTACTGTAAATTAGCGGTGAGTATTAGTTAATGGACACAGCAGAAGTTTTACCACTCATTTAATATTTTCAGAATGTACCAGAGAATGGAACAAAGCATTAGCCTCATTCCCTTGGCACAAGCTCTATTGGTTTATAACCGTAAATTGCTTTGTACAGAACACATATGTAACGGGAAAGTTCAAAACAAAACAATTATCTTGTTTATACCAGTCACCACAAAAGTAAAACATTTCTAAAACCTAAATTTTCCATTACACCATGATCATACTTAAGGAATACAGAAGACATCTGAATATGCTAGAAACTTTAAAAAGAGCCATGAAATGACACTAAAGGAATCCTTTAAACCATTTTAATAGGTTTTTAAAGCATCTCTCAATTGCCTACTAGACATTACCAGGGTATCTTACTATCATTTCAAATTCATAGTGTCTAGTTCACAATGTTTTTTTTTTTCACTACCAATAAACCTACTTGTATTCTCATTTTCTACCCTTAATTAAAGGCATCATTTATATAGCAATCCCCCCAAATTCAACAACTCTACATTAGCTTCCTCCTCTCTCTTCTCCCTTCCTATTAGCCACACCTTTCCAGTCTTTCCCACAAGATCCCTCATGTATTACTTCCTTCCCTCCCATTACAGATGATCTGATATACCCTTATAATGGTTCCCTTGGACTGTAGCAGTGTCCAACTTGGGCTTCCTGCTAAGTCCATCACTCTTGTCAAATACATCTGATAAGAAGTTGCCAGAAAGGGCTCCCATTTAGCATTTAGAATTTTCCTTTGAATAAGGAATGAGCATTTGTGACACAAACAAAAAAATTTTAACCCAAGTCTGCCCCCCAGCTACCAAGGCTCCCTCCTAAAGGCAAATATCTGTCAGCTTATCTGTATCTCTTCAGAGATAGTCTCTGCATATACAACAAATATGTGATCTTTCAGGGTTTAAATGCATGACTGTGGGCCCATACACACAACACCCCACCCCCACCCTCACACAGAGTAAAAAACACTGAGTAACATTTTATACATGCACACTGTTCCACATCTGGCTTTTCACACTGAATACAATTTGGAGTTCAATGTGTATTATTATATATGGAGCCGATCCCTTCTTTTTCATAGTGGTGTAACATTGTACTATGTGAAATAGTTCATAATTCATTTCAACCAGTCTCTAACTTGCACATTTAGGTTATTTCCAATCTCATGCTATTACAATGGGTAAGTAGTCTTGTACGTATGTTTTGGCACACATAAACAGTACTTTTCACCACCTCTGGGAACGCTGGATAATGTGGGCAGTGAAGGCACTGATGAACCCAAGACTCTTTTTACAACCTAACCTGTGAAGTACCTATCTTGGTCATACTGTATTTAACCTCAGGTTAAAATCTTTCTTTTTCAGCAGCACGTTGAAGTCCATCTCTGTCAGTCCTTACTGGTGGATATGCTTTTATCCATCCTGAAAAGGCATGTATAACCTAAGCCATTTTTGATGAGCAACACTTCACTTGTACAAAACAACAACTTTAAATTTCTACAAAGGTCCCCAAAGGGAGAAGGATTAGCCGATTTGTCTTGACAGTTTTTCTTGCATTATGAGCCCAGCAAATAGAGCACCTCAAGATTTTAGTCTAACCACAAAAGGACCAATGGTTTGTTTCCTAGGACTTTGGTCTGAGGAAGCTTATCATAACATTAAGAAGTGTACTCTTGGAAAAGATGCTATACCATTCAATGAAAAGATAAACATGATATACCTATGGAAACAATGATCAACTATTTCATTTCTAAAAGCCTGATGTCCAAGTTAGAAAAAAAAGGAATGCCAATTTCAAACTCCACTTATAAATTATTAGCTTTCATCGACTAAAGCCATCTGAACTGCATGTAAGTCAATTTTAAGAAGCAAAACAGCCACTCAAATTGCATTAATGTGGTATGATTTTTGAATGCCAAAAAATAGTTAAGCCAACATATACATAAAAAAATCTGTGGTCTGCCAAGATCAGGCATGGAATAATTAGGAGACCACCACAACCATTAATCACAGCAAGAATCATGTTTGTAAGACTTGTCGTTGATTAAAAAATCACCTGAGTCACGACGTAGAGTTCAACTAGAATACAAGTAATTATGGGTATGTTATAATCCAACCTCACTGGGGGAAATTAGGAAACCGTGCTCTCTGGCTAAATCTTGAAATGACAAATTTCTCCCAAAGGAACACTAGAGTTTACATTCATTCATTCAACAAGACATATTCTTTCATGCGTTTGACAAATATTTATTGCTTTCCCCTTTGTACCAGGTCTTGTGTTAGCCCTGGGGATCCAGTGGTGAGGAAGATAGTCTGCGTCTGCAAGGAAATTTCAGTCTCTGCCACCTCCCCTTACTCCCTCCCACATACACACACACCATGCAAAGATCTCTCCAATAGCATCTCAAAGGATGGTCACTTAGCTCTTGCTGTGTGGTAGAATGACAGAGTGTGTGGAAAGGGCCAGGGAATCTCTAAATCCACTATTCCTCACCTACTCTCAGTAAACCCCAAGAGCTGGGAGCCCCAAATTCCACACTAGCTATGCATAGCTATTAGCCATCCAACCTTGAGAAATTCATTTCAGCATTGTGAGCCTGAGTCTGCTCTGAGAACGCTGTTCTTGAAAGCCTTTTCCAGTTCATAGGGAATGAGAGAATTTGAGATTTCTAATAATGGACAGAGCTATTACATCACAAAAGGCCTGTTCTATCAGATGGCTCAAGTTAGAAAGCTCTCTTTTACGCAGAGCTAAAATTGTCCCTCTGTGAATTCAACTGTGAATCTTGTCCTGCACCCTGAAGTAACACAGAACCTGTAAACCACCTCTTATGCCTGACAATCCCTCAAATATTAAAAAGATGTCAGATTTCCCCAAATCTTGAAGATAAAAAAGTGGTCTCTGGTATCAATCCCATGACTTCGCAGATCTTTGTATAATATTGGTTACCGTCCTCGGTGAGCTCTTTATCAACACTTCAATTAAAAATAAAGGACCCCAAATAAAATGTAGTATTCTAAATTGGCAGTAGGACCAGCAGGGCTAACTAAGTACCTGGTAATATGACAAGATTCTGTGATGGACTTGGGGGAGAAAAGATAACTGAAATATAACGAACAATTAGAGGAGAACTATGTGGGCCATACTCACTTAAAGCTTCACAATAAAGAGGTAGGATAGTGGAGAGGTCCAGTACAGACTGCTGTCAGATGACCCAGATGGGTTCAGATTCTAGTTTGTACATGTGTTAGGTGTTAACTTCTCTGTTTCAGATATCTCATCTACAAAACGGAGAGCATGATAGTACCTATCTTATAGGACTGATATAAAGAATGAATGATTAGCATTTAGAAGAGGTACATAATAGTTACAATAAATATTACCATCAGAATAGGCAACTTATTTATCTAAGGGATTATTTATTTAGATGAGTATCTAAACACCTGTTTTGTGATGTGAATTGACAAATGAGGAGAAAATAACATCTCACCCCTTTCTTTGTAACTAAAGATTGAAATACTAATGGATATAAGTAAACTGACACTTAGGTTCAAAGGATGTGGTATTTCTCTTAAGAGAGAAGATGAACTGAATTATAATAACAGAGAGGAAGCCAAGGAAAAAAACAAAATAAACAGAAAGTACACATTAAAGAAAGGAGTTCTTTAAGAACATTTTCCCCCGGGGTGCCTGGGTGGCTCAGTGGGTTAAGCCTCTGCCTTTGGCTCAGGTCATGATCTCGGGGTCCTGGGATTGAGCCCCACATCGGACTCTCTGCTTAGTGGGGAGCCTGCTCCCCCCTCTCTCTCTGCCTACCTCTCTGCCTACTTGTGACCTCTGTCTGTCAAATAAATAAATAAAATCTTTAAAAAAAAAAAAAAAAGAACATTTTCCCCCTCCCATTAAAACACAGCCCATTCGTTTCAACTGTACTATGAATGTATAATTTTCAGCATTTCAGGTCCTGGATGTTCTCTTTATTTTCTTGTTTTTATGCATATTTTTTGAAACTTCACTGGAGGAATTAACTCAAATGCTAATCAACTTTCAGTCGTGTCTGCTGCGGCAAGTGACCCTGAACTAAAATGACTCTGTTCCAGTGCTTGGCGAGCTCTAAAAATAAGTGCTACCACGTGGTATCCGTGTTTCACACAGTCGAGTAAGCCAGCGTGGGTGTGCAGTCACTGTGAGATTCCAAGTACACTCGTAGATCACTCATTAAAAATGTGAAGGGTAGGGACGCCTGGGTGGCTCAGTTGGTTAAGCAGCTGCCTTCGGCTCAGGTCGTGATCCCGGCGTCCTGGGATCGAGTCCCGCATCGGGCTCCTTGCTCCGCAGGGAGCCTGCTTCTCCCTCTGGCTCTGCCTGCCACTCTGTCTGCCTGTGCTCGCTCTCGCTCGCTCTCTCTCTGACAAATAAATAAATAAAATCTTAAAAAAAAAAAAATGTGAAGGGTAGGGGGCACCTGGGTGGCTCAGTGGGTTGAGCCTCTGCCTTTGGTTCAGGTCATGATCCCAGGATCCTGGGATCAAGCCCCGCATCACACTCTCTGCTCAGCTTCCCTCTCTCTCTGCCTGCCTCTCTGCCTACTTGTGATCTCTCTCTCTGTCAAATAAATAAAATCTTAAAAAAAAAAATGAAAGGTAGTTAAATAAACCAAATAAATTATCTCTATATTTTTCCAGTTAAAAATAAAAATTGCTTTCTGTACAAACTTCCATAAAAAGTTCTGACAGTGTCAATACAATACTTTCTTTAAAAACGATGACTACGGGGTGCCTGGGTGGCTCAGTGGGTTAAGCCGCTGCCTTCGGCTCAGGTCATGATCTCAGGGTCCTGAGATGGAGTCCCACATCGGGCTCTCTGCTCAGTAGGAGGCCTGCTTCCCTTCCTCTCTCTCTGTCTACTTCTCTGCCTACTTGTAATCTCGATCTGTCAAATAAATAAATAAAATCTTTAGAAAAAAAAACGATGACTATGTACTTAAGATTGAGCCTACTTGTCATTAAAATTGAAAGAAAACAATTATTTGAACAGCAGATTTTGAAAATCTAACGTATGCCATGGCGATTGTGACGCCTGTCCATTCAATAAAAAAAACCTCTTAGTTAGAAAAAAAAAAAAAAAAGGCCCGAGAGCGGACCGGCAGGAGGGGCCAGGGCAGAGCCCAGGCTGCAGGGCTTGACCCTCCCCTCCCCTCCCCACTCCCAACAAAGCTCTTCGTGAGCCTGTGCAAATGGCTACCAGTTACAATCGACATTTCATTCAACGCATAAGGGTGGCTTTTTCCCATAACATCTATTAATATGAGATAAAAGTGGAAATAAATCTTCACCACACCTCTGAAAGAGAGGCAGGGTGATCTCGAGATGAAGTTCACCCATATTCTTCCTTAAAATCCCCCAACTTATTAGGAATTGACAATAGACTATCACCTGTGAAGGGATGGGGTGATAACCTCAGGATAATAACAGCCATTAGCACTTACTAAACTCCATGTGCCCATCACGATGCTAGGGAATTAGAGTGCCCTAAAATCCTCACAACCCCATGGGACAGGTTCCACTATGATCCTCAGTTACAGAGGAACGGATTCACAGGGGTTAATGAATTAGTCCAAAGGCAGGTAGCTAGAGAGGGCCAAGCCAGCACACAAACCCATGCTATTTGACTTCACTTCATGGTCTAAGGTCTGCAACTGACTAAGTCACAAAAAGCTGGGATGTACACATCACGATGAGTGAGAAAGAGACAAAGAGAGCAAGTCGATGTGAGAAGAGAGACAGAACAGAGGCAAAGACTAACCAGATGGAAAGAACACTGTGTGAAAACGAAGAGCCCTGGATTAAGCATCAGGAGGGCTGGGACCCTTCCAAAGGGTGCATCAGTGTGACCAAGGGGGAAAAAAATCAATTCTTTTCTCCAGTCTAATAGAAGAACACATTTGCCTACAGCACAGAGGTGTATTAAAGATAAAAATGTTGATGTGAAAAACAGAACTCCAGAATATCATGCAGAAATCAGTAAAATAAAAAAGGAAATGCATAATTCAAAAAATGAAGGAAAAAAATAGGAATGTATCATAGATGCCACAATCATAGACAAGGCTATGGGGGAGCATAAACCACTCATAAATTAGGGATGAATATTAATGAATCCTGAAGGCTTATAAAATACCAACTAGGCTGTCAGGGGTTGTCCTTTTCCATTCCCTGATCACACCACTGACACCTAATGCACGGAAAATGCTTTCAGTGTCTTGTTGGTGCCATCAGGGGTGCCTGTTGTAGAAGACACCTATAAAACCCAAAACTCCAACAGAGGTCAAAATTCACCCCATACAAGGTAATTAAATATGCATGGATGTGGGGTGGTGGTGTATGTATACATATCTATCTCTATTTAAAAATCTGTTTATTTCGGGGCCCCTGGGTGGCTTAGTGGGTTAAGCCTATGACTTCAGCTCAGGTCATGATCTCAGGGTCCTGGGATCGAGTCCCACATCGGGTTCTCTGCTCAGCAGGGAACCTGCTTACTCATCTCTCTCTCTCTCTGCTTGCCTCTCTGCCTACTTGTGATCTCTCTCTGTCAAATAAATTAAAAAATCTTTAAAAAAAAATCTGTTTATTTCAACACTGTGAGATATGGAGGAGAAGAACCCAGTTATGCTGTGTGACCAACAGAAACAGTCAGATAACAAATGGGTGTTGTTTTTAAGTCACTAAGTTTGTGGTAATTTGTCACAAAGCAATAGAAAACTAATATGTACCCAAGGTGATTTTTGACAACCAAAACAACAAGATAATTATTAACTCCAGGGATGGAAGCACAGGACTGTGCAAGGAAGGATAAGTAACCACTGAGTAGGTAGGTCTGAACCATGTCCACAGATCCTTTGACGCGACCCTCATGGTGTCTCTATCCCCTTCCTTGAAGCTCAGCCAACCTGAGTTACTCACTCATTCTGACAGAATGCATGGAAACAATGCAGAGTAACATCCCATGTGAAGTCAGTTTCTGCCAAGCTCTCCTGAAACCATTTTACTAGAGAGTTTGGGACTGGGTTTTCAGGCAAAGCATAGCTTTTCTATTTTCCATTTGCTAATCCCAGATTTTCCATTCACTATTGTTCCCTGTCAACATAGCATCCTCAGGGACTTCAAGGCATAGCTGTAGCAAAGTTGAATATGGCCACTCCCGTATTTTCCAGTCATAATACCACTAAACTATACCATTAACCTTTGACATGAACTAGCCAAAATAACAGTATCAATAGCAGTCAATGCAATCCAGAAAGGTAGGATATTTAAATATTTAAAGATAGGGAAGATTGTCAATTACTGGTTAAAAGCCTATCCCTTCTTCTATTGTATGCCCTAGAAAGTTCTACCAAACTCATTTGCTGTAAAACTCTAAGCAATCTGCCTAATATTTTAGTCTCCACATTTCTAGTCCAACAAACCTCAGAAATAATATCTGGTTGAGTGGATAAATCTCTTGAAAATATTTCAACAAGAAGTCTTCTCATGTGTAAAATAAACTTTCATCTTATTAATTAAATCAACAAATACGGATAAGGTACTCTGAGGTAAAATGATATGACAGAGTCTTCTGTCTTCAAGGAGATTATAATAAATGTAAGTACCTAATTAAGTACAAGGCAGAACATAGTGAGTTCTTTTTTTTTTTTTAAAGATTTTATTTATTTATTTGACAGACAGCACAAGTAGGCAGAGAAGCAGGCAGAGAGAGAGAGGAGGAAGCAGGCTCCCTGCTGAGCAGAGAGCCCATGTGGGGCTCTGATCCCAGGACCCTAGATCATGACCTGAGCCGAAGGCAGAGGCTTTAACCCTCTGAGCCACCTAAGTGCCCCAGAACATAGTGAGTTTTATAATAAGAAAGGCACTACAGGAGAGACTGAATGTACATGGAGGTCCAAGAAAGAGTTCTTCAAAGGATTTGAATAACTTCTCTCAAATCCAAGCTTTTCACTTCCTTTTACCTTTATCTACACCACTACCTTAGACCTGGTCTTCATCTGAAATTGTTCTATCCTTCAAATCTTCAATTTTGGAACTCTCTATCAGACTAATTCTAGATCCCTGTCAAGGGGAAACCCTTATTGCCCACTCCCCCATGAGTCTCCACAGAGGGGAGAGGACTATGGATCACTCCCACGGGGAAGGCAAGTGGTTCATCAGCCTACCCCACCTTCATTTGGAAGGAAGGAAAAAGAAGCAACAATTGATCAGAAACTCTGATTAGGCCTCCAACAATTTATCAGAAGCTTTGAATTTAGAGGTTGTTGAATCTTGTTCAGCAACAAATAAGCTGTCCCTCACTCCTTACATTTTATCTCAAGAACTTGTAATACAGAGGGGAAGATGGATGACTTACTGATCCCTCAAATATCCAACAATGCCTTTGTCTTTCTGTCCAATAAGACCTATAAACCATCAACCCTGGATCAATTTAGCTGTTGTTCTCTTTTCCCATCTTAAAAAAAAAAAAATGTGAAAGGCATAGGAATTAGGTACATTAGTAAACCTGATCTCCGTCCTTGCTAGACTACTACCTCAGAATCTACTCCAGGTCCCTATCCAGTTTCAATTCTCATTTTCTATAGAAGCTACTCCAAACCCAAATAAACTCTGACTCCTAGCAGATGACCTCAGCTTCAATTTCACTGAGAGAACAGTAGTATTCAGGTTTGGAATAAACAGGGTTCCTGCGCACACCTACCTCCATCAGCTTTCTGTCTCCTGGTCAGTGCTTATCTCTACATGCTCTCTGGCTCCCATGCTCCATCCATTCTCCTCTCTCTCCTGACACTTCAACTTTTGAACCCAACAACTTTTTTCCTCTCTTCATGCAGACACACTCAAAACCAGTTTCAACAAAACCCTCTTGAAGCCTGAATATCATACTTGTTCTCCTTCTCCTAACAGCCAAGCTTTTCAAAGAAGCAATCCACCCCCACTACTCTGCCTTCCCACCTGATCTTCAGGGAAGCCCAATGCACACCAACCCCTCCCCACTCCCCCCCAAGTTACTCCGGTCAATGTGACCCAATGACCTCCAAGTTAACAAATTCCACAGACGCTTCTCATTTCTTCTTTGACTTGATCTCTCTACAGTACTTGATGTTCAACAACTTCCGTCCTAAAACTATCTTCCACAGACTTTTCCTAACATCATCGCCTCCCAAGCCTCCTTCTATACTTTCAGAATGCTCTGTCTTGATTGGTCAAACTTGAAATTTTAACATTTTCCCAGGATTCTATTCTTGGTTTTCCTCTCCTTAAACAAAAAGCTCCCTGGGGAGGTGGGAGGGATACCAAGGATTATCCCACGTGCCAGTAAATCCATATGGCTAAATCCGAATGCATTTACTTCCTCCCCCACTCCACCCCCTACCCCCCACCAGCGCTTACCTCTATCATGGCACTGCTCTGTGTTTGTTTATCTGTCTGTCCTCCCCGCCCTGGCAAGCCTGGGAGATGGGACACAGCGCACCACTGTCAGCAGTGCTGGCTTCTCGAACAGGGGCTGGGAGTGTGGACGGGGGCAACAACATAGCAGGAGCAAGTCATCTTAGAGGACCTAGGAATATGAGGTTATAAAAACTACCCCGGAGGAACTTCACTGAACTCCGAATATTTTGAGAGAAATAACAATCTGTTTATTCATCTCCGAATCTCTTGTGCTTAGCGCAAGTGCCTATCCCATGGTGGGGATTCAAATCGTATTTTTTGAATGAAAGAAGTAGGAGAAGAATGAGATATCTGAGACTGGCTTTGAAGAACTGGTAGAATTTCAACAGCCAGAGAAGGAGGAGAAATGAGTCAAGCCAGCGGGAATGGGAAAAGCCCAGGCACGGACAGAAATGGCAGACTGGTGGGGTACCAGAGGACGAACGGTCTCAGTAACGCTAGAATGCCGAGGTATGATTTCACAAGACTCGAGGACGGAGCTGCAGCTGTTAACTTGACAGGCAAGAGTGAGCCAGTTAGGTCTTTCCAGCAGTGTGATTTGTAATTGGAAAAGAATCAGCTGGAACAGAGGATACCTCTTAAGTACCCATCAAATGAATCACTTATATGAGACTAAATGAAGACCTGAACCACAGCAACAGAGAAAAGTAGAAGAGAAGGGAAAACATTATTTTTAATATTGAAGGTAAGAAACAGACTTCTTGAATATTCCAAAACAATGGAATTCATTGTAGTATTAAATTTAAAAGAGGTGACAATTTTAAAGCACTAAAATTAAAAGGCCTAAAGTGGAAAATGTTGTAAATATTTTTAGAGAATAGATTTAATATGTTGGCTTCTTGACCCAATCATGAACAGTACTGGGTATACAACATACTTATCAAGTTTACTGTGTCAGCAGGAACTCCAACATGTGTAAGTCGACACAGGGTTGGTAAATGAAGAGGACACTCTGTACGCACTTAGGAAAGGTCCTTCTGTAACTTTTGAGAAGGAATTCAGCAGAATATAACCATACCGTAAAACTGTTGTTCGCATTTTTTGTGCTTGCTTCAGCTACACTGGCATCTGAGAGGTCAACTTCATCGAATATCAGAGACTGTTAATGAAAAAGAACACAAACACATTAAATGAAAACCTAACTCAATGCTCATCAATAATTTCTCCCCCCCCGCATCAGGACATGACTCTGAAGCCACGTCAGGAATTAGGAATAGAAAATGAAGAAAAAGTCATTAGTGAGCCCTCTGCAACATCTTCTTAGGAAGAGTAAAACCACAAAGTACAACTAACTCATAAATCCCAAACTTTCAAGGTCTTCAAAGATCCCCACGGCACAGAGTTTCAATGCAAAATGCTCCCTGCTCTCTAGAAGCATAATCTACGGGAGCCTCCTTAGTGTGTTGTGCACATGCGCGTGCATACACATGCGTGCACACGCACACACGTACGTGCACACACTCACACACACACACAGAGTTATACCGTTTGACAGGCAACAGCCTAGAACAACTTTGCCAGGAAGGCAGAGGCAACATCATCACTCCCACATCTGCTAAGTGAGAAATGAGAACTAGTCCTGGCTCGGATCGTGGTGAGTTACTAAACTTTCTGAGACTTATTTTCCTCATCCATAAATGAGGTTGAATGAGAAGGTGAGTGTGCTCTGCAAATATAAAATGATGTTTCGTTCATACTCTTAAAAGTGGTTTCAATGAAAAAGTTTCCATGATAAAAACTCCACAGAAAGGGAATCTTTAATAATATTCGATTTAGAGATCAGAAAATTCTACTAAATAAATGTATCCTTCCCACTGTCAGTCATTTGGTCATTGTTCACACTCATTCGATGTTCTTGCAGCAAGGCAGGGGTAACAAAGCAACTTTAGAAACTCCAGAAAAGGGGCCCCTTCCACATGCATCCTAATGTTTACAGCAGCAATGTCCACAACAGCCAAACTATGTAAAGAGTGCAGATGCCCAGTGACAGATGAATGTTAAAAGAAGATGTGTTGTGTATACACACACATACCATGGAATGTTACTCAGCCATCAAAAAGAATGAAATCTTACCTTTTGCAATGACGTGGATGGAATTAGAGGGTATTACGCTAAGTGAAATAAGTCAAAAGACAAATACCACATGATTTTATTTATATGTGGAAATTAAGAAACCAAACAAATGAACATAGGGGAAGGGAAGGAAAAATAAAATAAGATGAAATCAGAAAGGAAGACAAACCATAAGAGACTCTTAACTATAGGAAACAACCTGAGGGTTGCTACCGGGGAGGTGGGTGGCAGGATGGGTTAATTGAGTGATGGACGTTAAGAAGAGCACTTATAATGACCATTGGATGTTATATGCAACTGCTGAATCACTAAATTCTACCTCTGAAACTGATAACATAGCATACGTTAACTAAATTGAATTTAAATAAAAATTAAATAAAAATAAACTTACCAAAAAAAAAGAAAGAAAATGGGTCCTTTGATAACTTCCACACCACCCCCAAGATCCCTGGCGGGGTTGAGGGGTATGTAAGTCCACTTCACTCCAACCAATATGACTATCAGACTTGCTCCCCAACCAGAAAGAATTTTTAATTTAGCGCAGGAGAAGAAACAGATAATGACTAATGGTAATATAAGATGGTCTATTGAAAATGCAAGGGAAGAAATACTACAGAATGCTATGGAAGGTCACGGATCATTTCCCCTGCAGAAAACATTCAAACTCTTGCTCTTGTGAATGATGGAATAAAGACTTTTTGAGGGGATCTTAAGGAAAATAGGGAATTTCATCAAGTAGAGATGGAGGGAAAGGTCATTTGCAGATGGTAATCATGGGGCAAGGCCAAGGCTATCAAGTGTTTGGTGCTGCCGAGAGACAAATGCAGAAAGGCAGCATGGAGCCAGATCAGGGACAACCTTGACCATAACGACTTTTCAAATGAGATTATTTTATTTGGTTATTACTTGTACGGCAGCATAAATTAAGAATTACGTTTGTTTGCATATTTGATTTTACCTCCCAGCATATAACTCTACTAATTATATCAGGAACATACATTTTTTTAAAATAGGGAAATTATCAATTATTCAACTGATACAGTAGCCAGAAATCTTAATGTTTACATTTGAAGGAACACTAAGCTATCAGTCTTAAATGGAAGCTCATCATTATTAATTGTTTTCTTCCCAAACCACATCATTCTTAGTTTTTTCAACTGTTACATAAAAATTATTTAAAGCCTTGATTTTACTTCACTATGGTTTTTATTCTTAACTACTAGCATAACTGAATGATTGTTTTGTGTCAGGTACCATGTGTGTTATCTCACTGAAGCCTATTCCGTACAACACAAGCTGCCTGCAGCCGCTCCATGGGAATGTGCTGGAAGTAGGATACAATCCCTCATCTGAAACCAGAGGACAGCTTCTTAGCAACTCTAGCAAATCACTCTCTGTCATGGTCAGGGAAAGATGTAGAAGGCAAAAGGTAGAGAGGGGAAACTCAAAATTTTCAGCTTATTACATTTAATAAAGTTACATTTAATGTTTTACTTTAATTGTAAGGAAAGAGGAAGGGAAGAAAGAATACTATGCTAGAACCTTCCCAGAGGATCATCCTCCATAGACCCCATGAAATGGACTTAAATAGGCTCCCTTGGGATTTGGTCCAAGCCAGAACACATGAATACCGAATGCGCAGAACAGTAAACCTCTACTGAGCACCAAGACGAAAAGCTCATAGAACTAGAACTTTTAATGCATCCACAACCTCAAGCACTTGTGAGTCATATTCTTCCAAATTACCTTTGAGTCCTTTGCATAATAAAGTGTACGGCCTCGAAGTTTGAAGTAACGCTTTTTCCACCTTTGGAAGGAACTGGTTTGCTTCAACAGCTGTCCCTCTTTAATACTGGTCTGGGGAGAAACAGAAGGCCAACAACATGATTAAAATGAAATTCAGAACCAAATAAAATTCAGAATTAATGACACAATCCCAGTGATATTTTATATATCATTTCCCAGAAATTACACAAGAAATTGTCTTCTTCTTTCTGTCCAACCAAGGGAGCACATGTGCAAAGCCTCATGAACAAAGGTAAATCTGACATGGTTCTCTACCCTTCAAGTAGTCACAAGTAATACGGGAGGCATGTGCACCAAACTAATACGATTCCACATGATGTGTACCCCACCTTGTATATAGGAAGTATTCAAAAACGGTGGAAAACATAGAGAGGCAATGTAAAATAATGATTAAGATCATGGGCTCTGGAGCCAGAAACCTTCTGTTGACCTCTTGATGCCACCACTTAGTGGCTGGATGATCTTAGGCAAGTTATTGAACTTCTTCATGCCTTTATTTTTCATCTGGAAATGGGGATGACTCTGTGACATACCTTATAGGTTTATTATGAGGAATACATCAAAAGCATAGAAAGGACTTATCGCATGGCATGCAGTAAGTGCTCATTAAATGTTAACTTAGCTATGTGTTATTGTAACAAACATAGTCAAAGCACTAAGCATGGTGGTCCAGAGAAGGAAGCATCAGCTCTGTCACAGGGAGGCAAAGAAGTCTTCCCAGAGGAGACTCCCCTGGGGTGGGTCTACAAGGCATTTATCAGAATGACAAGGGAGGGAGAAGCCTATTTTAGGTGTGTGCAAAAGTAGAAAGGTTTAAAACAGCATGCATATTTGGAGACTCTCCAAAGAACTTCCAGTTATAAATGCAGGGTAGGGTTTGCAGTGAGGGAGTGGCAGGAGATGTGACTGGGGAAGGGAGGCAGGCACTCTGTGATTCTGGGCCAGAACCTCTGCTGAGTGCTTCATGTATGGAGTTCATTTCATTATGAACAAGATACGTAGAACCCCCTGCTCTCATGCAGCATCTCTCCCTCCCTTTGTCCTGACTGTCCACATGGTACTTTGCTTTCAAGTGGCCCTGCCTGTAGGTCTGGACGCCACCCACTCTCTCCTCCTGGGCTGCTCTTCCCTTGGATACCCGACGGACCAACTCCTTCACCTCCTTCAAGTCTTTGACCTTCTCGGTGCACCTCCCTGACTTCTTATTCAATACCACAATGTCATCTCCAAGTTTCCCCTCATCTTATTTACTCCCTCACACAAAAGTTGTACTTTCCTCTTCCAATGTATAATGTAATATGCATGTTTATTATGTTTATGCCATTTATTATGTATTGTGCCACCCCTATTAGAATAGACTTTACCTGGGTTTATTATGTCTAATAAAATTAAATTCAACATTTCATTTTAATTGGAAGGAAAGAAGAAAGGAAGGAAGAAGGCAACTACACTTATGGCAAACTAAATGTACAGTCTTCCTCTGAGATGGTCCTTAGGAGACATGCCACGGGACTGACTCAAACGGATCCCCTTGGAATGGGGTCCAAGAGGAGTCACATTTATACTTCGAATTCCTAAAGGAGCAGTAATGCGATGGTGAGCTTCCCGGACAAAAATGGCTCACAGAACCAAAATTTTAAATCTATCCCACTGGATTGCCCACTGATGATCTCAAGTGCCAAAAGCATTATCAAGAATACATGAAATTCAGATCTGTATGAATGAAGAGCAGGTACTAAAACTCATCTCTGATTGACTCCAGAGTTTATTCCCAATTTCTACACTATGCCATCTTCTATTATGAACAAGACTTAAATCTTGGGAAAAATGTGTTGTTGCCAATAAGGTAGTCAAATTATATTAACGTTTACTTTCAATGTCAATGAGAGTTTCCCCATAGCTTGCTCTGAGACTGTCTTCCAGGAACTGTAAATTTTTAACGCTAACAAAATATTTTTGCAACTTCATACCGAAGAGCTCGATTTGGAGTCAGACAGACAGACTTCAAGCCAGACTCCACCACACACTGAAAATAGGGCGAGTTGCTTCAGCAATCTGTCCCAGTTTCCTCTCCTGAAATACAGGAATAATAATACCAACTTCACAAGCTTGTTGCATCTAATTTAATTATACGGTAATGGCCGGAGAGCACTTAGCACACTGTCTGGGTTACAGAAAACATTCAATAAATGGCAGAAAGTGTCATTATTATGATATCATTATGCTATTAAGTTCGCGGAGTAATTGCCTGGCACCAAACTCTAAGAGCTTCTTGGAAGAAAAGAGGAAGTGTTTGCAGGCCACTGTGAGGGCAAGTAACAGCTGGGGCAGGAGGAGAGCGTCAAGAGATGAGGTCAAGGGAGAAAAGAGCCCCGAGAGGCAGCCACGATGGGGAGCTCGCTTTTTAAGTGCAAAAAGCTAGTGAAATGTTTGAAGCAGAGAGTGAGAATGGGGAAATGTCCAGGGGAGGGACACCCCAAGGACTCGAGCGTGGCGTCACTGAGTTAGAGAGAAGTAGAGCAATTTGAGATGTTATTCTGGAGGCAGAATCCACTGGACTTCCTGCCAGGGATCAAGGGAAAGAGAGAGAAGGACCAAGGAAAAGTCTAAGCTGTTGGCTTGGGCAGCTAGACGTGAGAGACCGAGAAAAGGAGGACGGGGGAGTGGCGTTGCATCTGGTGTCACCCCGGGGAGAGAGGTGTCATTCTTAAACACAAAGTACTGAAATACTATAAAATATTAAAATACTATAAACACAAAGTACTAAAATACTATAAAAATATATCTTACCCAAAGAACAAACCATTTGTTCTTAAAAGTATTGGGATTTTGTACAGTTTTGTTTAAGGCGATGAGGAAGACAACTTCATGTTTGGTCTATTTATGTTCTATCGGCACTAAGGGAAGCATCAAATAACCCCCTTCATCCCCCACCTGGTTACCAGAGTGATTTTCCAAAATGAAAACCTGATTATGATTATGGACATTGGGGAGGGTATGTGCTTTGGTGAGTGCTGTGAAGTGTGTAAACCTGGTGATTCACAGACCTGTACCCCTGGGGATAGAGTATTATGCCTCCATCAGAAAGGATGAATACCCAACTTCTGTAGCAACATGGACGGGACTGGAAGAGATTATGCTGAGTGAAATAAGTCAAGCAGAGAGAGTCAGCTATCATATGGTTTCACTTATTTGTGGAGCATAACAAATAGCATGGAGGACATGGGGACTTAGAGTGGAGAAGGGAGTTGGGGGAAATTGGAAGGGGAGGTGAACCATGAGAGACTATGGACTCTGAAAAACAATCTGAGGGTTTTGAAGGGACTGGGGGTGGGAGGTTGGGGTACCAGGTGGTGGGTATTATAGAGGGCACGGATTGCATGGAGCACGGGGTGTGGTGCAAAAATAATGAATACTGTTATGCTGGAAATTAAAAATAAATAAATAAATAAATAAATAAATAAATAAATAAAATAATAATAAAATAAAATAAAAAAAGAAAAAAAAAGAAATACTGGACTAAAAAAAAAGTGTTAGCATTTGGCTGGCCAGCTAGATAGACAGACAGGCATGTGGTCAGCCAAATACAAACACACTGGTCTTTGACTACTTTATATTATTAATTACAAAAAATGTGATTGAAAATTTAACAGCAAGCCCAGTGATTAAGTAGATAATCATATCTTCAGCTTTAATAGGTTAAGCCATATGTTTTTTTCCAAAATGATTATGTTATACCCCCAACCAGCAATGCATAAGAGTTCCTATTGACCCAACAGCTGGTATGGTCATACTTTCCATTTTTACCAAGTTGGGGGATTTAAAATTTTACGTTGTGATTTTGATTTGCATTTCTCTGATAGCTAATAAGGTTAAGCATTTTCCATATGTTCAATGAGTTTTGATATTTCTTCTTGTACAAAATATATCTTCAGTTATTTTTCAAAAAAAAAAAAAAGAAAACCTGATTATGTGATACCACAGCTTCATTCTCTTCCCCCTGCAGCAGGAAGCCCAGACTTCCACAGGTACCACAGAGGACCCTGCATCATCTCTCCAATCTCGTCACCTGCCCCTCTCCCCATGCTCCTCCCTCAGCCCTAAACGGCCTCTTGTCAACTGGCCCATCTTGAAAACTCCTCTTCATCTCAGCTCGGATCCGACGCCGTTGCCCCTGGTGTCCCTGACCCTGAAGAAGAAGTCACTCACCCCACCTCTGTCCCTCTGAGGTGCCTTATCCTCTCTGTATAACAGCATCTATGACATCAGAGAGCATCGGGTCCCATGTACATGGTCCAGCCATGCTTTGCGCTTCCTCAGAGCAAAGACAATATCCTACACCATCTAACACACCGGCCAACACCTTAGGGCCTCTGTAAATGTTACTGAGCAACTTTTAGCTAAACGTAAAGTAGTATGTCAGATAACTTTGTATTTTAAAAGAATGAAAGAATGAGAAAACAGGACCCAGTGGCTGGATATGACCTTATATTTTCCAGCCTGCAGCAGGTCTGAGCCTGCTTCTTCTCATGCATATAAAAACAGCAGATACGAGGCACAAAGGGGTATGTGCCCTTGGGTGCACTCCTTGGGTGAGAGGTTGGGGAGAGATGGGAAGAGGAAAGGAAAACGTCTATCTATCCCGATTGCTAATTTAGAGATGATCCTTACATAGTCACTTTTAAAGCAAATAGTTCATCTGGTTTTTTTTTTCTATATCACTTTATGTTCTTTAAATGTTGCATAAGCATGAATTAATCTGTAATGTGTGAGGCTGTGGGGGATACAAAGATGTGTAAGATACAGTCCTTATCTTCATGCATTTACAAACTTTTTAATGTTACACAGTTAATTTTAAAGTCTTAAAAAAAAAAGAAAAAACATTCTGAGGCTACTTTCTTCTAAGAGATGGGATTTAAAACATTTAACTAGAAGGCAGTTATTCACATCAAAGTAAATCCTCAAAATAAACTTGTTTATATATGGCTAGTTAAACAACACTTCTCATAAAAGAAGGAGCATAACAAAAAAAATGATTAATTTGCAACAGCTCTAGAAAATATAATCATATTATCAAAGTATGGTTCAGAGAAAAACATGTGTGGGTCCAAAAACATCTCCAAATACTGTGTATACTATGTGAATAAACAAGCAATCATTCTTTAAAATCATAATATTTATTATGTTCAATGTTGATGTTCAAGTAGAATAACAATTTGAAGTTAGGAACTAATATAAGAAAGTTATGATAAGAGAGTTATGATTAAGAACCTGTTAAAATTAAGTACAAAAATTTAATTTTATTTTCTTCAAAATCTCTTGGCTAAGGGATAAACTCTCCCCTCTATCAAGAAAAGGCTTAGAAATGTTTACATTTAACTGGCCTATTGGGTTAGTACTACCCAACACTCATGAAAAGTCAGTAAAGCCATAAAGACTTAACTGTAATCCAATAACCCAGTTTCCAGGTGTTAAAAACACAAAGTTCAATGAAAAACTTGGCTTTGAAAAAAAATTATTTCAATAAAATAAACTTTAAGTTGGAAAATCTCTTATCTAGTTGGCTTTTAAAGGAGGTCTATAATCTAATGTCTTAAGGCTGTAGAGTTGTTCATTTCATCTTCCTTGTGTAGCTCAAACAAAAGTCATTTCTCTTTTATAATCACACACACACACACACACACACAGTGCTCTAAGATTTCACCTACAATTTCAGAAGCACTTGTGTGCCACAAGTTGAACCTATTGGATGGAATACTACTTTAGCATCCCAAGGAGAACACAATTTTAATAGTCACTCAGTGAGCCATTTTGCAAAGCTAAGAATTTTTGAAAAATCAGTCACTGCCTGATTTATCTGATAAATGTACATTTTCGCATGCTGACTTTTTTTGGCCATCGAAATAGGTGTGGTGAAAAGCTTGTTATAGTGAAATGGAAATGTCAGTGATGACTCATCTTTTACAGATGTCTTCAAAAATTCCAGAAGAATCTCTAGCTTTTCCTCCTCTTGTCCTAACATGACCCCCTTAACTTCTCTTCTAAGGAATGGGAATGAAATTTGTTGTTATGGACTGAATGTTGGCGTATCTTCCCGAAATTGAAATCCTAACCCCCAATTTGTTGGTATGAGGAGGTAGGGCCTTCAGGATGTGCCCTTATAAGACAGACCTCAGAGAGTTCCTTCTGCCACATAAGGACACAGCAAGATGACTGCCATCGCTGAACCAGGAAGCAAGACCTCATACTACACGAGATCCGCAGATGCCCTGACTGGGAATTCCCAGCCTCCAGAATTGTGAGAAATGAATTTGTTGTTTAAACAAATGTATGGTGTTTTTCTTATAGGATCCTGAACAGACTAAGACATGGGTCAAGAGAGTCTTCATACCATCGTTCTCATCTCTCTCTCTCTTTTTTAAAGATTTTATTTTGAGGGGCGCCTGGGTGGCTCAGTGGATTAGGCCGCTGCCTTCGGGTCAGGTCATGATCTCAGGGTCCTGGGATCGAGTCCCGCATCGGGCTCTCTGCTCTGCAGGGAGCCTGCTTCCCTCTATCTCCCTCTCTGCCTGCCTCTCCGTCTGCTCGTGATCTCTCTCTGTCAAATAAATAAATAAAATCTTTAAAAAAAAAAAGATTTTATTTTGAAGTAATCTCTACACCCAAAATGGGACTCGAACCTACAACCCTGAGACCAAGAGTCATGGACTCCACTGACTGAGCCAGCCAGGTGCCCCAAGACCCCTGCTGCATCTCTCTTAACTTCTGTCAACTCTACCCCGCAAATAGAAAATCTTTCTTTGAGGCATATATTTCCTTATCCATTTTGTTATATAAGCTCCCAGAAAGCTGTCTATGCCTTCCTGGGTGTCTGTACAGAACCTCTAACATCGTGAGTCTATTTGACTTTCTTTAATGGTAAGCCTCTTTAGTTTTATGGATTTCAATCTCTGAGTTGGAAATAATACCTGTATGTCACCATGTGCTACACTGACACATGAGACAGTAGGTATGAAAAAATACACAATTCTTTAAAAATGTAATATGAAAAAAATGTTTAAATGTAGCATGGCAAGATATTATCTTGACTGTCATTGGCCCCCGTCATAAGTATTATTTATTATAGAAAGGTTTCCCTTCCTCAGTCCATCCCTTTCCACTCTTCCTGCCATTGCCTTAGTTCAAGCTCCTTTAACTCCCTTCAAATCAACAGTTCCTTAAAAGTCCTTCATGCTCATGCTATCAATTTTTCCCACCATTGGTCCATTCTTCCCACTATGGACAGAATTATCCCTGAAAAACAGACAGGATCCTGCCAAACTCTGGTTTAATATAGTCAGTGGTTTCCTATCACCCATAATATAATTCCAGCCTTGTGAGCTGAGCACACAGACTCCTCCTTCCTCAAGTGACCCACCTTCTTTTACAGCTAAACCTTCAGGAGTCCTCCTGAATCCACCTAACAGCAGAGTAGAAGAGAAGCATTTGCTACTCCTCAAACCCTCTATCCCTCCCCATATCCGGTCTTTCAAGAGCTCTTCCTTCTACTCATAATGTTGTCTTCTGCTTCTTCTTTTTTTTTTTTTTTTTTTTAAATTAATTATTTTATTTTTTTTATAAACATATATTTTTATCCCCAGGGGTACAGGTCTGTGAATCGCCAGGTTTACACACTTCACAGCACTCACCAAAGCACATACCCTCCCCAATGTCCATAATCCCACCCCCTTCTCCCAAACCCCCTCCCCCCAGCAACCCTCAGTTTGTTTTGTGAGATTAAGAGTCACTTATGGTTTGTCTCCCTCCCAATCCCATCTTGTTTCATTGATTCTTCTCCTACCCACTTAAGCCCCCATGTTGCATCACCACTCCCGCCCCATCCCATCATCCTTCAAGGCTCAGACCGCGATCACAGCTGACCCGCACTCACAGCACTTTGCTCATACGTCATTTATAGCATGAATCATGTGGTAAGGGGATTTTTAAAAATTTGTATCTTTTTTATTTTTCCACTCTCCGTAGAGCTATAATATAGTCCTAGAACCTGACATTAAGAAAATCATTAATACATGTGAATCAATTTACTGAGTAATCAGGAAACAAGGAGGAAGAAATGAAAGTAACAACACCTATGAACCTAAGTTCCCCATCTCTAAAGTGAGGATAAAATCACCTGCCCCGTATTCCTCAGAGTTCTGGGGATGAAACAGAATGACGTGTAAATATCTTTCATAAACTCCCAAATGCTATATACATATGAAGTATTGTAAGTAAGGTACTATTTTAGCAGGTCATACTTGTGGGAAAAGGTATTTTAAGTGGGACTGACACCAGTTAAATAAAGAGATAACACTCTTGAGCTAGGGCCTGATGCCTACATAAAGAGAAGTTATCAAAGACTGTGTGTGTGTGTGTGTGTGTGTGCGCGCGCACGCATGCGTGCACACTAACCACTTACTCTAATTTTATTTTGTGGTAGACATAGACAATTATGTTTGAGTTTTGTATTTTGTGAAAATCTTAATGAAATGAATCCTAAAAATAGTAAAAAAAATTAACATAATATTCTAAGTGTAATATAAATGAGACATTCTAAAAGAGTAATATATAATGTGTATATATAATGTATATAATGTCATATATAATAGATAATGTGTACTTCCATATGCAAATGACTACAATAGTGGACATAACAGAGGAAAGAGATGACTAAATCTATCATAAAACCTCCATTAATGCACCAACCTCAAATGCCAGATGATATCGGAGTAAATAGTGTGGCCACTAGTGACATATCTTCTGAAGTTGTAAATAGCTTCTGATTGATAAAGTTATGATCAAAAGCCAAACTATAGAGGCATCTGGGTGGCTCAGTGTTAAGCATCCAAATCTTGATTTTGGCTTGGGTTATGATCTCAGGCTTGTGAGATGGAGCCCCACATTGGGCTCCACACTGGGCATGGAGCCTGCTAAAGATTCTCTCTCTCCCTCTCCTTCTGCCCCTTCTCAAAACAAACACACAAACTATAATCTCCCTTTTTTACACACAGTAGTTATAAACCTGGAAAATATCTTATAATAATGCTTTAAGATTTTGTGTTACATGAAGTTAGGTTTTAAGCTCAGGTGTTTATAAATCATGTTTGCCCATAATAATATCCTGGAGGACATCTGAAAGTCATAAATGATAGAGGACAATTCTTTGAGGTTTTGATTTCCCTGGTATGTTGTAGGATTGTTGGCTAGGAGGGCTCACTATGCCAAAAGCACTGGGATGATTTAAAACACACACACAGGGGCGCCTGGGTGGCTCAGTGGGTTGGGCCTCTGCCTTCGGCTCAGGTCATGATCTCAAGGTCCTGGGATCGAGTACCACGTCGGGCTCTCTGCTCAGCAGGGAGCCTGCTTCCCTCTCTCTCTCTCTCTCTCTCTCTCCTCTCTCTGCCTACTTGTGATCTCTCTGTCAAATAAATAAATAAAATCTTAAAAAAAAATAAAAAATAAAACACACACACACACACACACACAAACACACATTTCCAAAACACCTCTCCTGAAAATCACTGTTTTAAGGGTTCCGGATCTATCCTGTACTCCTAACCTTTATCTGAGCCATTTTTTAGAAGCAAATGTAAAAAAAAAAAAAAAAAAAGGAAGAAGCAAATGTAGTGTCACCCTGGTGACGTATCTGGCAAGCGGTGGATTTGGAACCACTTCCATGAAGACCGTGTTTCATCCCATAAGGTGTATGGTCCCAAAATGTATAAAGTTTTCTCAACATTAATCCTAAGAACATAGCGCAATCATGAGCTGGTATTTAATAATGGAGCAGAATTTACAGCTACTATAAATTACTATTTTACAACTTAGAATGTCGGTCTAAGAAGAGCCAGTTACGGCTAGAAAGTGCCTTGGAGTCACTGGAACCTCAAAATTCATTAGCTGAACTAATTGAACTGATGTCTCTATCTTCCAACTGGCCTGTGAGCGACTTATCACAGTTCCTTGCATGGAGAATCACCCCTAAACCTTATTCAAGGAACATGGGAGTGAATGGAGCAAGGAAACCTGCACTCTTAAGGGAGAGGCCGGACAGGAGCCTTGCCAGCATTCTTCCCACTGGAACCAGAGAAGCTTTTGTGGCCATCACTTTCTCCTTGGAAAATGTCCTTGAAGCAAATATAAGCCTTTAGTTATGGACTACTCTACTTTTTATTATTTTTTCCTAAATTGAAAGCCATTCTGTTTTTATCCACAAAAATATTTTTTCATCATTCTTAAGGGATGCCATCTCTCTTATCTACGTTAACATTGTCTCTGGGTGGCAGACAAGGCAGATATACCCGGAGGGTGTATAAATCGGCTACTGTTTAAAAGAGACTTTCTATCCTGCCATATTTTACCCAACAGCTGAACTTACATAATTTGGCTTGAAAGGTGGTCAAATCCATCACTCTTTTGATCCAATGTCTCTGAAACTACAAATCTAACTTTAGCACAAGTCTCACTGAATTGGGTCTCTCCTACTGTAACATTGCTTTTTTCTTTTGTTAGCCCTTCTAAATATTCTCTGTGTGATTATAAAATAAGAACTGTTTTCTCCACAAACATGCCAGAAGCTATACTGAATGACTGCAGCCTCTCTCCTCACAGCTTTGGAAGGTTGGCCATTAGAGCTCACTCTGTTCAGTCAGTCTACCTCTTTTTGTCAGTCACGGGTTAAAATGCTTCAAGCCTGGCTTTTCTCTCAGCTTCCAAAATATCCCTCAGTTCATCTTGATTCTGGGCCTTTGTGGGTTTCATGCCTTGCGTCCTTTCCCCTTCTGAATTTTATCCAACCAGAGATTTCTGACTCCCTTAAGAACAAATTTGAGCCTCTTTATGAAAAGGACTATATATGGGGCACCTGGTGACAGAGTTCATTAAGCATCCACTGTTTGGTTTCTGCTCAGGTTGTGATCTCAGGGTTCTCGGATCAACCACTCCACCCAGTAGAAGCCTACTTCAGAGTCTCTCTCCCTCTCCCTCTGACCCACCCACTCATGCTCTCTCTCTCTCTCAAATTAAAAAAAAAAGAAATCTAAAAAATCACATATATTATAAACATATGTATATAAAATACATATGTATTTTATATATGTGTGTATATATGTCTATATATGTAATATATGTGTATTACATAAAATATACATATATAATAAAATCTTTAAAATATACATATATTATACATATATATATTATACATATATTCTATTAAATATACCAGTTGTTCTAAAATCTGGCTGGTCATCTGAACAACATGGAAAACTTTACAGACATTCAGAACCTCTGTTCATCTGTTCATGCAATCATTCCGGGATAGGGCATAGAACCCTACACGTATCAAAAGCTCTCTTGGTGACTGTTATCATCAGTCAGCTTAGTAAACACTCACATAAACAGTATTTAAGTAATAATGTATAGACATTCTACGCTTAAAATGTGTCTTTCTCTGTGTGTGGAGCCCCATTCACACGCCCCCCCCCGGCCCCCCCTGCACCCCACTGGCTGTGCTCCAGCGAGGTGAGGGGAGCAATGTGGGTTTAATAACAGAGCATGCCCATTCCAGCTCTCCCCTTCTTCCTCCTCCTGGGAGCTAGCTGCCCACAAGAAACCAGTTTCTGTTCAACTATCATTCAGCGGCAAAGCAGATTTGATATGCATTGGATGGTAAGGAATAAAAAGCTGGGATTTGCACTGGACACTACCAAGGGCTGGGTAATGGGGCGAGAGAGGAGTCCTTCAGCTGCCTACCCTCCCCTTTCCCTACTATGTCTCCAGCTTGCACCACCACCCAAAACCCATGCTGGCCCCAGCCTGACCCTGCCAAGAAGGCAAATGCTGGCGGAGGAACTGTAGTGGTTACAATGAGGAGCTGTTTCAGTCGGGACCCAGAGGATAATGCAGTTAGCGAGAGGTACCCCAGCTTACAGAAGAATGGACAGAAGGTGGGCTTCTGGAACCGGTGTTTAATGATAATGGAATTGGTTGAAACAACACCTTTTTATAAGTTGCCACCTGGAACAGTTGTTCTCAAGCAGTTTTGGGGTACCAGAATAATCTGAGGATATATCACCAGGTACTTTGAAGAAGTAACCCAGAACTGGACCAGCTCAGCCTCCTCATTCTGGGTTTGAAGAGGGATCCCTCAGAGGGAACCCGCAGCTCCCTGAAATCCAGTTTAAAAATGGTGAGGCAAGATGATTACGTGTGTTTAAACAGACTATTAAGTATCCATACAACAAAACCCTGACATTTAATATTCTAGAAGTTTGTGAAATCTGTTCATCCATTTGTATTCTCAGAAAAATATGCAACCTCCATTGGGGTCTTTTAATTATTACCAGAATAGTTACTTTTAAATGTAACACACATGCACACACATTCTGATTCAGGCTGTCTGAGATGTACAGGTTGAGAGGAAAATGTAGTGTGTCATCGTCCGACACGGGAAGCTTACAGACGCCAGCGCTGTGCGTACAAGTGGCTGTCAAGTCAAGTGAGGCATAAAACACTAGAATGGGTCTCTGGCATCGCAGTTTTTCATTCTGCTGCGTTCAGTCCAATGATGGAAAAGGCTTTCCATCACAGCTCCTGCCTAAAAAGGAAAAAATCCAAAATGGCGAATAAAAGCCAGTTACGCTGCAGCATGCACAGACCCTGAGAAGTGACAAGCTTTGCTCCTCAAGACATTGAGGGAACACACACAACAGGAAGCATAAGGGGGAGCTGTAGTGTCCTCGTTCCCACTGAGCCTCCTGAAAACTTAAAATATATTCACAGTATCTTCATTATTTTATTTGAAATATTATAAACGCTAATATTTTGGACACTTATATTTAAATATAAATTAATGCATTCTAAAGCAAAACCATGGAGGTTACCCAACATATCCTAATCACCCTCTTTAGGGTCACTTGGGTGGCCCCGTCAGTTAAGCATCTGCCTTCGGCTCGGGTCATGATCCCGGGGTCCTGGGATCGAGTCCCACATCAGGCTCCCTGGTCAGAGCGGAGTCTCCTCCCCTTGTCTCACCTGCTGCCTTCCCTTCTTGTGCTCTCTCTCTGCTCTCTCTTGTGCGCGCTCTCTCTAATAAATAAGTAAGCCTTTTTAAAAACATAATTACCCTATTTACCAATGAACCATCCAGTTCTTGCTAAAGTACTTTGTCCCTTATACTGGTTGGTAATTTTCTTGAGAAGATCTATAGACATAAATAACCTTCCTGAGACCATAGTTATTTTGTGACATTGTATTTGTTCTTTCCTAAAATGAAGTTCTATCTCTACTTTTAAGATGTTCCTTCTTAAGGAGTTTAAAAATGTACTTTTTAAATACTATTAAAGAAATTAAAATATCTGATTTTATAAAGTGCTATTACACTTTTATTTAAAGGAGAACGTACAACATGCTCATGCCTTATCAACAACAGACATACCTTCTTCATAAAATACAGTGAATTACAACAGATTACCACTGGGTGGCAGTGGTGTCATGCCTAATGCTCTGGTTTTCTTTCAGAGACAGAAAGCACTAATAGTCCTCTTGGCAGTTAGATGAGTCCTTGCCTATACCTGTGACTGGCACATAGCAACACTGTGTTGTAAAAGGGATTAAGAAAAAAATCTACTTTTCCAATTCTGAATTTAGTTCTTCCCTTATCAAACACCCCTCCTCACTTCCAAGAATAATCTCTTTGCCCACACGTGAGGTTCTGATGTAACCACTTTCCCACAAGGCCACAATGACACAACTATTTGTATGTACAGGCATTTTGATGTGACCTAAAATAAACCACTAAACACTATGTTAATTTGCTAAACTAGGAACTATTGTATAAAACAGACAACCTCATGCCAGGCCTGAGTCTGACAAAACTGGTGCTCTCCCTGGTGTTCCCAGTCTTAAGACTGCCGTTCGGCTGAGGTAGAAGCTGGGGGTCAGTGGTATGGCCAACAATGGGATGGGAAATGGGATGAAGCTCAGGTCTGGTAAACTAGCCACATATAACCAGGAGTCCTCTATTTGCTACATAAACTTATCTCAAAAAGGGTTACTGGGGTGCCTGGGTGGCTCAGTGGGTTAAAGTCTCTTTCTTCTGCTCAGGTCATGATCCTAGAGCCCTGGGATTGAGCCCCACATCGGCCTCTCTGCTCAGCAGGGAGCCTGCTTCCTCCTCTCTCTCTGCCTGCTTCTGCCTACTTGTGATGTCTCTCTGTCAAATAAATAAAATCTTAAAAAGAAAAAAGAAAGAAAGAAAAGGCTATTAGCCATTCTCTGCAAAATATCTGCTTATTTTTTAGAGTCTCAATTATATCTTCAATAATCGGCCTCTCAAATTCTCTGGTTCTTCTCCAGAGATAATTTGGGTTCCCAATGTGCAGGAAATTCTGATTTTTGCCAATTCTTTGTGTTTTGTTTTGTTTTTAATTTTTTTCCAGTTCTTTGAACTCATAGATAAACAGATAGGTGGGTAGGCAGAGAGATATGTATATGTTATATTCAAATTATAAATTATTTTAATGATGGTTTTGATGGACAGGACCGATAACTGCTCAAAGAATAACCCAGTTCCTCATATCTTCTGTAAAGACTTATTTATTTATTTGAGAGAGAGTGAGAGAGCATGAGTAGGGGAGGGGCAGGCAGAGAGAGAAGGACTCTCAAGCAGACTCCTCATTGAGCATGGAGCCTGATGCAGGGATTCATCTCACAACCCTGAGATCATGACCTGAGCCGAAACCAAAAATCTGACACTCAACCCAGCTACCCTGATACCCCTTCATCCTATCAGATTTAAAAAAAAAAAAAAAAAAAATCTGAAGGTTCACAGAAATGGATAAAATCAAACGTGAGTGTCCTCTGTGATTAGGATTAGGAAGAAAAAGATGAGAGATGAAGGCTGTGTAAATTACCAGGTGAAACAATAACACATACATACACACCTCATACCACCGTGGGTTCGACATTTTGGTCATGACAGTGAGTTCCTTCACCGGGACCCATCCCCCTCTGAGATCTTCCCTGCCCTACTTCATCCCTTGCCAGAAAACTTCAACTCCCCCTTCCTCTGTGCGACTTTAGTACATTGTTCTTCTGTCTCTCTTTATATTGTACTTTAATAATCTTCACATAATCTCTACATGATGTGTAGAGGTGCAGTACTATGGCCTGGGTGTAAATCGTGGCTCCTTGGCTGACTGGTTGTTAAAAGATGTTGGGCAAGTTACTGCACCTGAGCTTCCTCTCTTTCACGAGGCAGATGATGATGACAATAGATACCTCACAGGATTGTCTTCTGGACTACATGACTGAATGCATGTAAAGTACATTTCCTGACACGTAGCGCTCAGGAGATCAGTTTTTCTTGTGTCATTCTTGCTCCTGTCCTCTAGTAGCAGCAGACTTCCCAAAGGCAAGACCACATTTACTTCTTTGTATGGCTAGTAGCCAGCACCATGCCCATCACCCTAGTGCTACTCATTCATGATCAGTTTATTGATCCCAACTCAACTATTCTCTGTCTTCATATCTAATTTTTCCCTCTCCATCCACTGTTCCCTGGGAAAGTCTGATCTTAAAAAGTAAACTTTTTTTCACCTGTTCATTACATCCTAGCTCACGATCTATGCCTTCTTCTCTATTACTACAAACCTTCCTTTAAATAAACAAAACAAAACAAAACAAAAGAATATCCTTGCTGCCTCTTTCTTTTTCCTCAGCCTTACTAGATAATTTCCTTTTTTCCTCAAGGAAACATCCTTATGGCTATTTCCAATAATACCCCACATACCAACTCTCTCTGGGTGAACTTACCTTTTGCATAGCTCCAATTATGTCCTCTAAATATAGCATAACTCCCAAAACAAATGTCTGCATTTATTCTCAGTTTTTCACTCCAACTCCTTTTACAGCTGCCTATTGACATCCACACATGGAGACGCTACCACCATTGGAAACTCAACAAGTACATTTCATTTCATGTAACATACATCTTAGTATAATGGAAAAAAACATTGCTTGGGTTCCGGAAACCTAGATTCTAATTCTGAAACTTCCAGGTAATAACTACACAACACTGGGTAAAAGTCACCCATCCAGAATTCAAACTGAATGCAGCACCTTCCCACGGCAACTCTGTTCCTCTTCCTGTGACCCCATCTGTTAGCAGCAGTATTATTTCCCTAAGCACACAATCCCCAAACCGCCAAACTCTCATCTCTTCTCCCTTCCTCCTGAATCCTTCAGAGTGCCATCAGCACGTTTGCAAAACCTGGTCTTCTTTTCTGCTCCTACCACCTCTGCCCCAATCGTAGTAACTTTGCGATTTCTCAGCCAGACATGAACACTGATCACCTACAAAGTGACCAGGACTAGCACTGGAGGAAGAACTGTGGAGACAAGAGGCAGACCACTGCCAGCACTAACCTGTCATTAAGAAGATCCTGCTGATCCAGTGTGAGTTTGGACCAGATGTGGGAAAGAACTCTACTCTTAATAACTCATTAAAGAGGCAAGGCAAATCTCTCAAACAAGTCTTTGCTGAAGGTTGGTAGGAACCAAAGGGACAAAACACCAAGGACCATGGTATATGGTATGAACAAAATACCTCTTGTTCTCCAGGTCTGTAAGCCCAAACAGGGACCTCAGGACCTTTCTGTCTTGGGTCCCCCAGCCAGTGCAGACCAGGTACTCCCCTATCATCAAAAACAACAGGCTCAGAGAAACACCACACTCAAGATCTCCAAACCCAAACCAAGAAGCCGAACCCTCCTGCTGGCCTGGCCGGGGCGTGTCCTCACAGTTCTTGCTCCTCTGAGTACAGGAATAAGGGATGCTAGCCAACTGGGGCCAGCCCCCACTGGACACTGCAATCCAACCCATGTGTCCTATTGTTCATAAAAGAAAATCATATGGACATAAACTGTTCCCTCCTAATTAATTATCCATACTCCTTCTGCGTAGAATTGTTTTCTTAAGTTACAGCTCTCATCCTATTACTTCCCTGTCCAAAGTCTTTGTTGGTTGCTCCTAAACCACAGAGTAAAACAAAAACTTTGCTTTTAAGGCCCTTGACTGTCCACACCTTTTCTGCTTTTGTATCCTCCTATCTTGGTGCAATTTCTCTCCTTATAGCTCTGTAGCTTCTGGTCTGGGCACATTGGTCTACCTACCACCACCTGAACAAAACACACATCCTCCTATCTTGGGGACTCCACGTCAGTCTTTCCAGAGACCCAGGATCTTGCCTCTCACTGACTCACCTTAAATGTAGGGCTTCACACTCCGCTTTCCAAATGTGTCACCCAAGCAGTTCACTCATTGGCAATACCATGGGCTCAGTCCTCACAGAGCCCTATTTGTAAAAGGTGATGGATTCACAGAGGAGAGCAATGTGCTAAGATGATGTTTACTCTAAAAAGCTTATCTCTCCCATTTTCAATACTGTCAGTGACATATGAATTCTGAAAAATATATTACAGTATGAAAAGAAAATAAATCATAAAACAGGTCCAGTTACCCACCCTGTTTAACCCTATCTCCCTAGCCATCAAAAGTCCATCTAGGATCCAGATTATTTTGTTTCCTCATTCTACTCACACTCCAATTCACTTGAGAAAACTATCGGAAAAAAGTGAATGCTTTTGTTGCTGCTGGGATGGAAGGAAACACTTCCTTTCCTTCATTCCAATTACCTGTCCCGATCACCTGTCCCGATGTCTTGGATGCCTGTTAGGTCATATTACACGTGTTATCTTTATTATATACAATTCTCTGAATACACAGAGAATCCGTCTGCTGAGGTCACAGAGAGTCAGGGGAGACTCACCGCTTGCTGCCCTTTTTCTGTTATTTGAGGCAAATAAAGACTACTTCACCCAGATGCCTAAGAAATACAAATTCCTGAAGTGCAGAAGCAAAAATCAGGTTTGACGGAATATATTGTATTTTCTATATCTTTTCATTCATTAACATATATTTATTGTCTATTGCAAGCCAGGAACTAGTCTAGGCATTGGAGCTAGAACAGTAAACAAAAAGATAACAATGCCTGCCTTCTAAGAACTAATAATATATTGAATATCATGCTTCATATTGACTCTATGAAGGATTTTTAACAACTAATTTCATTTTAATTTGTCTATATCTAAAAGGTGTGTATAATCTATTCATCAACTTATAAACCTTAAGTATGACCCCCCCAAATCTGAAAATAACATGTAAGAGGGTGAATATAAAAGTTTAGGACAATAGCCAAAGAACTGTCAAAGAATAGTTTTCTACATGAAAAAGCAAGCAGCCACCTCAGGGGGGCATAAACAAAAGTACAAATGAGCTTCAAAAAAAATTTTTTTTACCACTTACTTCCAAGGAAATGCCTGCTGTTTTCCTTTTTTATTTTATACATCAAATGTACAATCTTAGGTTATTGAGTTTAAAACTATATGCATATGCATACACTCACACACAGCCACACAAATTGTTTTAGAAGGCCAAGATCATGCATATTTTTTAATTAAAAGCACCTCTGGAAATTTTTCTATTCGCGATGGCTGTGCTAATACTGGTTTACAACCAATACTGATTTTTCCTATAGTGGAAGAATGGCAAGTAACCAACCTCAGAAATGTTATGATGGGTGACTGTTGGCCTCAGGCACTAAACAGAACTTTGCTTTGTAAATAAACAATCTCCAGATGGAAAGATCCTATGCAGAACAGAGAGAAACCTTTGTGTGAGAGAAGCCACTAGTAGTTAGCTCACTGTAACCAATTATTCCCCTGTCCTGATACTTGGCCTTCTAGCACCACTCCATTTCCTGGCCTCCCTTGCATGTGGCCATGTGACTGAGTTTAGGCTAAGAGTGTGTGAATAGAAGCAATGGGTGCAACTTGTCATCTCCTTAAAGACACTTCACCTGGGCTTGAACTCACTTTCTGCTGGCTGGCAATGGTGATGCCATGAGCAACCTTGGAGCTGCCTGGTGAAACCACAGTTTTCGAGTGTGACAGGATGAATATTTGTGTTCCCCCCAAATCCCTATGTTGAAACCCAATCCCAGTGGGATGGTATTTGAAGGTGGAGACTTTGGGAGGTGACTGGGTCATGAAGGCGGAGCCCTCATGAATGGAAATAGTGTCCTCATGAAAGAGACTCCAAAGAGCTCCCTCATCCCCTTTGCCATGTTAGGACACAGGGAGAAGATGGCCAGCTGTGAACTAGGAAACCGGCCCTCACCAGACAGTGAATCTGCCAGTGCCCTGACCCTGGGCTTCCCAACCTCCAGAACTATGAGAAATAAAGGTGTAAATACGCCATCTAGTCTCTAATACTTTGTTAGAGCAGTTCAAAGGCACACCGACACAAGGCTTTTTGCAACTCCATGTCCCCCTATAGTTAAGAACTTGTGACAGAATGTGGGCGAAAGTAATGACCTTTATTTACTTATTTATTTATTCACTTTGGCCTTTACATACTTTTTAAAAAAGATTTATTTATTTGAGAGAGAGAGAGCATGAGAGGGGGGAGGTCAGAGGGATAAACAGACCCCTTGCTGAGGAGGGAGCCTGAAGCGGGACTCAATCCCAGGACTCTAGGATCATGACCTGAGCTGAAGGCAGTCGCTCAACCAACTGAGCCACCAGGTTGTCACTGGTCCAGGCCTCTATACGGGGCCTACCTCTTCTATGTTCTCTTTGCCATTTTCTGGCCAGAACTTGGAAATGGTGACATAGCTTTAACCATGTAGACAATGAACCTGGGGAAACATCCAGGAAACAACATGGAAGGAACAAGGATCCCGAATGGCCCAGTGTAGCAGAGATATCTCCTCACCTCACAAGATTGCCTCACACTGTGATGTAAGAGTGAAAACTCTTTGTTTTCCTTACCTCTGAATTTGGGGGGTTTCTTAGCCATCACAAATGGCAGCTGTAATATTCAAACTACGTTAGAACTACCCCACGAGCTCTGGACCACATGCCTCTGTACTGTTCATGGTGAGAGAAAATTTGGGGCTTTTGTCACAGCAGATTTGCTAGTCTACATACACCCTGTTCCTACCATCTAATCTATAATTAGTCATTATATATAATTCTAGGAATAGATACAAAACTCTATGTAACATTCATTTCTCTTTTCCTCCTAACAGATCCCTGATTTGGTTCAGACATCCACTTTTTCTCTGCAAGTCCTATGTTCAGGGGATACTGACGCTATTCCTCGTTTTAGCAAGTACCTACGGAATAGTTTAATAAATTGCTAGGAGGATTCCTTTTCCCTTATCAGCAGTAATGAGTTCAGAGGTAGGCTGTGACTCAATTCTGGCCAATGAGATGTGAGCGGGGTTCTCCTCAGGGGTAGGGGGGCAGCCTTTGGTATACTTGAAGAGAAATTCTGTTGACACCTGGAATTGATTCCGGCATGTATTAAGGATACAGCTAGCACAAAGAGGAGGGCAAGACCTGGAGTATCATAGAGAGAAGGGGGTCTGAGCCCGCCCCTTCTCCATATGTTTAGGCCAGTATGGTTTAGGGTTTTTTGTTCCCTACAGCTGATGGCGTCCTGGCTGGTAAAGTATAGCAAGAGTCCCCATTGAATATACATAATAAATGAACCAATCCTAAAAATAAAGTAGAGATAATACACCACTCCAGCCCAATCATGAACTGAAAAAAACATTTAATTACCCTCACGCTAAGAGCATCAAAGGACACAGAAACCACCACAAACAGCAGAAAGCTCAGCTAGGGTAAATAAATAGCTTTCTCCATTTACTTTCCTCTGATTTCAAAATGACAATCCACAAAATCACGAGGCTTAAAATTATCAAGACTATAAACCCCAGATAAATATTTAACAATCTCCCCCTTATCCCAAACTAAGGAGTTGCTCCCAGAAGCAGAACCAAAAGTTTCATTTGCCTGATGCAGTAAATTCCTGTTGTCTCTCTTCAACTGGTCATTTTTCAGGTTATCATTCTGACACTTAGTCCTTATTAATTCTCAACACAATCTCCTAAAAGCTCTTCTAAACATTCTGTACTCTCATCAAACTCCAAATTAGTTCAGCCATTGCCCCAGACAGGCAGGGCTCTCTTGAGAGCAAGAGCAAGAACCACATTCTTTTTCTTCAGTCCCTTTAATCCATTCAGAAGCCTGTTAATTGTCATGATGAAACCTATTCCAAAGCCATCCCAGTCGTTTACAAAAATTAAATGTCCTCTGGTAGCCTTTAGTCCCAAAAGAACTATATTTCAGTGAGTAGAATGTCCAGCCCAAACTCCAAACTTTATTCAAAGTTAAAGTTTTTCCTTGACCCCAGCCCAGGCTATTGTAGACACAGCAGGCTTCTCTTGACTCTGCCCGCTCCTTTCTTCAATTCCCTACGCACACTGTCTGACTCCTCAAATGGGGCCTCTTTGTGGGTTCTGCAGAGACTTTCCCTCTGGAAACATTCTTCTGCAGCTCCCAAGGCTCAAGGTTAGCCCTGATCACTCCGAATGCTTGTGCGCCCTCCAGCCTCCGCATCTGGCAGGAAAGGCCCTTGGCTGGGGCTACTCTTTAAAAAAGACCACCAGGGCCTCTCCTGGTCCATGGAAGACAGACCCTCTACCTTGTGATTAGTGAAGGCACAGCAGGCTCCCACTGTAGCCTTCCCCCTATTCTGAGGCCAGGCAGGTATAGCCCCAGCATTGACCTCTAAACATCTCTGGTCCATGTTCTGGTCCTCACAGCCCCAGGAGAGCACAAATCAAGTCACAAGAGCCAAGTGGTCTCCTTCTAACCCATTCACTTAGCTAGAGGGGCAATGCAAGGATTCCTTTCCTTCCAGCCCTCTCAGTCCATCTTGGCCTCTTCTGCCTCAGGCACACCTTCAAGGTATTGGGCAAAAGGGTGTAAACCTTCCTTAGGAATGTGGATATCATTGCCACCTACTGTTTTCTATGCAACCTTTTGGGGCTTCAGCCAAAATCAAAACACAGTGAAACTTATGTCAACATAAGTTCCGACAGTTTTTCATACTATCCAATATATCTGCCTCTTCCTACTTACTCTTCCTCCAATGTCTGTAACAGATTTAGTCCTTCTGTTTCTATATAATGTTTTTCCACCCACCTCCCTTTACTTGGCCATTACCTTTTCCCCTATGTCTCTCCCTCTTGCCACCGTCAAATCTCTAGAACCAAGTGTCTAAACGCATCGCTTTTATTTCTTCACCAAACATTTCCTCTGACCACTTCCTCCAGAAGTCCCTGAAACAATTTTCAAGTCATCTGTGAACCTTTAGACCAGTGCTGCCCCATAGAACTTTCTGCAGTGATAGAAAATGTTCTAAATCCACATTGTCCATCCATGAGCCACAGAAGGCTACTGAGCACTTTGAAATGCACTGAAAGACAAAATTTCTTCTTGCGTTTAATTTTAGTTGATTTTAACTAAAGGAGCCACACATGGATAGTGGCTATTGTGCCCGACAGCACTGTTCTAGACAAATCAAATTGTTTGTTCCCAATTCTCAATCTACGTTAAAGTTGCATCATTTGGTACCATCAGTGTTCTTCCAGGAACTTTGCTTTGACCATCAGTCTAGACAACGATTTTTAAAGAATTTAAATTCAATGGGGTAAGGAAAGAGCCCAGTCTGGCTTGGGGAAATAGCATGGACATACGCAGAGAGTAATTAATCAGCAAATGGTGTATACATGGGGGAAAGGAAAAGACAGGAGTGAAAAGAAAAAGCATGGTAGAGCAGAGAGGATGAGGGCAGGATGGGGACTGGGTGCATAAACTAGGGATAGATCATAAAGACCACTAACAGCTGGGGGAAATGAATCATGGGGGTAATATTTAGAGCAGAGAAGATACTTACAGATGAGAACACAAAGATTTGCTTAAGGTCACAGAGCATCTTGTGGCAGGGCTACAGGTAACATCTGGGTTTGCTTTCCCCCTCCACAGGGTTTAGTTTCAAGCATTTAATTAAGAACTTCAGTGTTCTAAGAAAACTAATTCTGGCAATGGTATGCAAGAGTGATTAGAAAGAGAAAATCTAAAGGTGCAGAAGGCAGCTAGGATAATGCAAGAATAAGTCACACTGAATGTCTACAAGGTGGTTTTCAAATTGTATTAGCAATTGATTCTCAATGTATCAAATACGTAGGTGAGATGCTTTACTAAAGTCAATTCATCTTTAGGTTTAAGTGGATAAAATTATATGCTACTAAGACAATTAATCGGAACGGAACTGTTTGAAAGTCAAGGCTTTTTCCAAGCAGGAGTTACCATGGTGGCGTAAGTGTATGTGTTGGTTGTTTTGTAGTTAATGTCAATGCTCACCAACCCCTGGAAGAAGCCCTCAGCCTTCTCTGAACTACACTGTGAAAATTACTCAACCACAGGTCAGGGTTCAAGATCCCCATCCCCATTTTCCTGCTTTGCTGGCTTCCATCACAGCTATCCCCTTCAAATAGACTATGCGATCTACTTAGTTATTATACTTCTATTTTATAGGATTATACAATTCATGTTCCTATCTGATTTTTGTATGTTTGGTTCACTGCTGCATCCAGTGGCAAAACAATTACTCGGCACATGGTTGGTGCTCAAAAAATATCTGTTGAATGAATGAACAAAATATCTTTTTGGTGGGGGTTGTACACAGAGGGAGAGAATCTTTCTTTTATTATTGCATTTTGTTAGTCCCCATATGATACATCATTAGTTTTTGATGTAATGTTTCAAGATTCATTGTTTGCATATAACACCCTGTGCTCCGTGCAACATGTGCCTTCCTTAATACCCATCACTAGGCTCTCCCATCTCCCCAAGGCCCTCCCCTCTAAAACCCTCAGTTTGTTTCTCAGAGTCCACAGTCTCTCATGGTTCTTCTATCCCTCCAATCTCCCCTCCCTTTAGCTTTTCCTTTCCTTCTCCTAATGTCCTCCATGTTATTCCTTATGTTCCACAAGTAAGTGAAATCATATGATAATTGATACTTTTGATAATTTTCTCTGCTTGACTTATTTCATTCAGCGTAATCTCCTTCAGTCCCATCCATGTTGATGCAAAAGTTGGGTATTCATCCTTTCTGATGGCTGAGTAATACTCCATTGTATGTATGGACCATATCTTCTCTATTCATTTATCTGTTGAAGGGGTATTTCGGCTCTTTCCACAGTTTTACTATTGTGGCCACTGCTGCTATGAACATTGGAGTACATATGGCCCTTCTTTTCACTGTATCAGTATCTTTGGGGTAAATACCTACTAGTATAATTGCAGGGTCATAGAGTAGCTCTATTTTTAATTTATTGAGAAATCCATACTGTTTTGAGAGAGAGAATCTTAAGCAGGCTTCATGCTCTGTGCAGAGTCCAATGCAGGGCTCGATCTCATGACCCTGAGATCATGACCTGATCATGAGCCAAGACTGAGAGTCAGACGCTTAAAGGATTGAGCCACCCAGCGCCCCTGAGTAAAGTATCTTTCAAGCCTTCATCCTTGTTTATAGCTCTGCTTCATGTGCAGTGAAAATTGCCTCAGCCAGAACACCTTCTATACCAGCAACACTACCCTACACCCAATGCCTATATGGCATCAGGCCTTCCCCCCTGTGGATTTGGCATCAACCCCCATGCCATCCATAGGATCTTCTGCAAAACACTTTGCTAACATGTCTGCTTTTCTCCTGAAATCTTCAATCCATGTCTACTGTGCCCATGAGGGGGTACCAGCTCCCTGAGGGACTTTTATGCAGCCCCAGCACTTTGCACATGCCAAGGCACATATTAGGTGCTTAAATAAACATATTGAGATGCTAGAATCGAATAGATGAACTGGAGACATATGGCAAAGGAAGAATCAATGAGGCTTGATAATGTGAAGCAGAGAGAGAGGAGAATGGAACAATTGGCAGTGCCATTAGCACAAGGAGACACATAAGTGGGCTGCCCAAGCACTGTGATATGCAAGCAGAAACAGGGCAAGTACTTAGTGGGAAGCTGTGGGTTGGAATCAGCTGAGAAAGAACTGGTGAACTCGGCATCTTTACGGTTACTCACAACTCCATGGCTATGTGAATCAGTATGGATGAGAAGATGAGTTTTAAATAAGCCTTTGTTACAAAAGGATGTCCAGAGATGAAGCATCTCTTTGTTGGGTGTCGGCCAAGATGGATTTCCCTCTACTGTGACCTTTCATAGCATTTAAGTCTATTATAAAATGTGGCATTGAATTATATGTATATGTGTCTGTCTGTCTATCTAGCTATCTAAGGAGACAGAAAATTTGGTGGAAGAGATGGAAAATGGAGTTGAGAAAATTTCCCAGAAAGCAGGACGAAAAGATGAAAAGCTGGGAAATGGGGTAGGTAAGGGGAAGAGGAAAATGGGATGAGGGATAAGTAGAGAAGGTCTAGCATCAAGTTCATAAAAATTCCCCCCCAAAAAAGAACAGAGAAGACAAAAGAGAAGAGGTAATTCAAGCCAATTTCTCAGAACTGAAAGGGCATACAAAAAGCCCACACAATGGATGAAAATAAACCCATGTGAATATTGCTGTGAAGTTTCAGATTCCTGAGGAAAAGTGAACTTCCCAGAAGCTTCCAAAAATAAAGGAGATGAAAGGCACACAAAGCATCAAAGATCCAAGTTGTAAAGAATTTCTCATTTCTGGAAACTACAAGATAGGGGAACCATGTCTTCAGTGTTCTGAGGGGAAAATGGCTTCCAAAGTAGAATTCGAAACTCAGCCAAACCACCAACCTATGTGATAGAAAAACAGAACCATCTTCAGACATGGAAACCCACCTGCCCAGGAGCCTCTCCTCCTATGTACTCAGACTCATCCTGAGTCCTTGAATAATCTTTGCACATTTTTCTTTTCCATGTGGTTCCCTCCACCCCACCTCAAATGACACCTCCCCTTTCAAACAGTCCTCGGGCAGGTACCAGGAACACTGTCTCCCAGCTGGGCAGCAATTTTATGTATCCTGCAAATCCACCCAAGCACCACAGAATGTGCAATGCATTACTTTTTGAATAAAAACTATTCAAAGTCATTGATGGAATAAACTAGGCCAGTCTGGAATGATCGTAAAACGTTTACCACATAAATGGAATCAAAGCTGAATTTGAAGTCTCTCAAAAATTGCTTCTGACCTAAAACTACTAGATTTACATAAGCCAAAACAAAATTATTCATAAAATAAAAAATTTAAAACTCTATTAAGAAAATGCAACAGGGACATGACATAACTTCAAATGGACATTTGCAAATGCTCTGCTCTCTAAATTTAGACAGAAATTTGGATAAAGCAAACATAACATTTTTTAAACCAGATTACCAACCACACATAGTTACCAGTCAATTAACTAAACTGTGTTAATTATAACAATATTTAGGTCAATGGTTATTCACAGGGATCAAATCAAATACTGTTTTATGGAAGTTCAATATATAGATATAAATACTTTCATATGTAGATCATCAGAAATACAGTAAAATTTTAAATTCAGTCTAAGAAAAACAGAATGTCTTTTTTTTTTATTTTTAAAGATTTTTATTTATTTATTTGACAGAAAGAGACAGCATGAGAGAAAACACAAGCAGGGAGAGTAGGAGAGGGAGAAGCAGGCGTCCCGCTGAGTAGGGAGCCCGATGCGGGGCTCCATCCCAGGACTCTGAGATCATGACCTGAGCCGAAGGCAGACGCTTAACTGACTGAGCCACCCAGATACCTAGAATAAGTATCTTTAACTTTTTCTCTGAAATGAGAGACTATGGAAGAAAATCGGAGGTAATTAAAAAATGACTAATCATCAGTGTTCTAATAATGCAAGTGAAAAACACAATTCCTAACTCCAACATTGAATTTGCTCCTCCCATAGTTATGAAGCACTCAGTAAAAGTAGTCAGCGTTTATTGAGCAGCTGCTGTATGTAAGAAAGTACTGTACTAACATCTTTCACAGTTGAAAGAGAGAACAACTGTGAAGCAGGCGATGTGTCTTGGGAAAGCAGCTTGTCCTTCCATACCCCCTTCCCATCCTTCGGCGATGTCCTGCTCCCCAGCCTTCCCTCCTTCTTCCCACTTTGCCCTGTGTTCTACCTATATGTCAAGGGCTTTTGCAAGTCAGGGAGCCAACTGGCACACTTCACACTATCTCTTTGCTTTCTGCTACCTTTCTACGGTTTTCTGTTAAAACACAACTGCTAAAAACCTATAAGGAAACAAAGGAGTGGTAGCTATGAAGCATGACATACAGGGGTGGGAATCTGTCCATCAGTCTGTCTTTCTGACACTGCGTAACACAACATATGGGCTTTGCATAAAACAAAGTTAATTCTGAACGTGAAATCTGGCAGCCATTTGTGCAAAAATTTAAATCTCCTTTTTCTAGAAATTCTGACATGGTACCACATTGTATATACATCCCTTAACTCTATCCAGCTGAAAGCACTCAGTTCATGACTCATGACCCTCAAGATTCGGGCCTGTGAGAAACAGGAAGGAAAAATGCAAACCCTTTATGAACCATGAAAATGGAAAGAACCCCTATTAGAGAGAGATCAGGACAAATCCCTACGAACTTTGTGATGCTTTTCACAGACCCACACTAAATTCTACATCTCCAAACCCAACCCTACCCTATGATTTGGAAATGTATATTTAAAGAAGAATACAGTATTCATCTTTTGAGCATTTCTGACTCAATTTTTGATTTCTAATGCTGCCTGAAATCTAGAAGTACAACCAAATCAGAGCAGTTCTTTCTGAGCACTATTTTAACAAGCACCTTTATGCAATTTTTGTAAGTTTTTCTAAAAACATTTGGGTCAAATACACATACCACAGAACTGACCATCTTAGCCATTTTTAAAAAAAAAGATTTTATTTATATAGTTGAGAGAGAGACAGAGAATGAGAGGGGAGGAGTCAGAGGGAGAAGCAGACTCCCCGCCGAGCAGGGAGCCCGATGTGGGACTCAATCCAGGGACTCCAGGATCATGATCTGAGCTGAAGGCAGTTGGGTAACCAACTGAGCTACCCAGGCGCCCCCCCGTCTTAGCCATTTTTAAGTGTACAGTTTGGTCAGGAGAGTTATGCTCACATTGTCGTACAGCCGATCTCCAGAGTTCTTTTCAAGCTTGCAAAACTGAAACTCTACATCCTTTAAACAATCCCCCAACCTCTTCTCACGCCCAGCCCCTGGCGACCACTTTACTTTCTGTGTCTAGAAATTTAATGACTCCAGGTAGCTCATGTAAGCGAAATCGTAAAATTTTTTTCTTTTTCTGATTGGCTTACTTCACTGAACATACTGTCTTCAGGGTTTATCCATGTTGTCACATGTGTTAGAATTTCCTTCCTTGACTGACATTTGGAGGGTTTCCATCTTTTGGCTACTGTCAATAATACCTCTATGAATATTCTTGAGACCCTGATTTCAATTCTTTCAGTGAAATTGCTGGATCATGTGGTAATTCTATTTTAATTTCTTGAGGAACTATATACTGTTTCCCGTAATGGCTGCGCCATCTTACATTCCCATCATCAGTGCACAAGAATTCCAATTTCGCCACATCCTCACCAACGCTCCTTATCTCTTATCTTTTTTATAATCATCCTCCTAACAGGTGTAAGGCGATATTTCACTGTGCTTTTCGTTTGCATTCCCCTGTTGATGAGTGATTTGAGTACATATTCATGCACCTGTTGGCCATTCCTATGTATTCCTTGGGAAAAAGTCTATTCAATTCCTCTGCCCATCTTTTTAAAAGACTGATTGATTGATTGATTGATTGATTTTAGGGAGACAGACAGAGAGAGAGAGAGTGAGTGTGTGTGTGTGTGAGCAGGGGTGGGGCAGAAGGAGAGGAAGAGAAGCAGACTCCCGCTGAGTGCAGAAGTGGACCCAAAGCTCCACTCATGGCCCTGAGATCATGTCCTGAGACAAAACCAGGAGTCAGATGCGCAACCTACTGAGCCACCCAGGCGCCATCCCTCTGGCCATTTTTCAATCAGATTGTTTGGGCTTTTTTCCTACTGAGTTGTATGAGTTCTATATATGTCTTGGATATTAACCCCTTATCAGATATATGATTTGAAAATGTTCTTTCCCACTCAGTAGGATGCCTTTTCATTATGTTGATGGTTTCCTTTGCTGTACAGAGCTTTTCAAGTGTGATGTATTTCCATTTATTTATTTTTGCTTTTGTTGCCTTGCTTTCAGCATTAAATAAAGAAAAAAAAAATTACAGCCAAGACTAACATCAAGGAGTTTACTACCTATGTTTTCTTCTAGAAGTTTTATGGTTTCACATCTTAAGTTCAAGTCTTTATTCCATTTTGAGTTGATTTCATGTCTATAGGTACTTTAAAAAATCACTTTATAATTAAAGTTTACTGAACGCTTCCTATGTGTCACCTTTAATTCTTAAAATTTATGAGGTAGGTATAATTCTTTATGCGGCAGGTATTACTTACTCACTTCAGAAGAGTGAAGAAGGCTCCTGCCCACATTCAAACAACTGATAACTGGAGGAGGCAAAATTTCAACTCCAGTGCTTTTTCACCAAAAAACATTGATTTATCATTATGACTGAAGAAATTTACCAATATCCTACCACGTCTTTGTGGTGCTTTCCTGTACCTTCCTTTACTGACCACACAACAAACCAGGCATTACTGGCCTATTTTACAAATAAGCTAAATGAAGTCTGACCGTTGAAGGGACGTGCGCAGTGCGAAGTGACAGAACTCAAAGACAAGCCTGCTCTCTTCCCACTGTGCCCTACTGTCTAGGGAAAGAAGCAGAGAAAAACTGACACTCATCAGAAGACACTAGAACTGCAGTTTCACAGCATTTTGCGACATCATGAACCACACGTGGAAATGTGGGAAGACAAAGAAGGTTCTACAAGAATGTAACAATCTGGCAGGTTTTTTCTAAATGTAAGAGGAACGGCTGAGTCAGGTGACCTTAATTTATTGAATCTGTGCTGTGCTATTAAATCTGTGTTCATATTTTCCCAAAATGGATATTAAGGACTTAATGCTGGGCGTTTTGCTTAACAGCACATATGCTAAAGTTCAGCAATGTACATAGAACTTCTTTCTGAAAATGTTCATCTTTTTCCATACCATGTTTGCAAATAAAGTGTATTTGTTTATAAAATCTTTAAAGACTGCTCTGAATTTTTTTAAGTATTTCTTTTGTATTTACAGAGATAGCATTTTTTTCTTTTCCTTTAACTTAGTCATATGATTTAAAACAGATTTATTTTGGGGGGGGGCACCTGTCACTCAGTGGGTTAAGCATCCGACTCTTGATTTTGGCTCAGGTCATGACTGAACCCCTTGTTGGCCTCCGCACTGAGGCTCAGGTCATGACTGAACCCTGCCTTGGGCTCCTGCTCTTGAGCAGAGCCTGCTGTTCCTCTCCCTTTGCTCCTCTCCCTACCTCATGCTCTCTCTCTCTCAAATAAATAAATAAATAAAATCTTTAAAAAAAATAAAACAGCTTTCTTTCTAAAGCACACAAAGTTCAATGTATTGGGTTCAGGAAACATTTATTATCTCACCAAATACTTAACATTCATTCACTTAACAAACACATGTTCAACTCCAGCTATGTGCCAGCAATGGCCCTAGCTTCCAAGATACAGTGTGGACCCTCAAATGTGTTGATATTTTTTTCTAATTTAATTACCTTGTGGCCAGAAAATATACTTAACATGATCTCAATCATTTTAAATGTAGTAGGCGGAATAATGCTCCCCTTTAATAAGTTTCACATTTAATTACCAGCCAGAACCTGGAAATATGTTACCTTACATGGCAAAGGGGAATTAAGATTTCAAATGGAATTAAATTTATTTAGCAGCTGACCTTAAACTGGAGAGAGTATCCCAGATTATCAAGGTGGGCCTTATATAATCACAAGCATCCTTCTAAGTGGAAGAGGGTAGTAGAAAACAGAATCAAAGAGATGGCACTATGAGTAAAAACTCACCCAAACATTGCAGCCATTGTGGATGGCTTCTAGAAGCTAGAAAAGGCAGGGAAACAGATTCTCCCTTAGAGCCTCCAGAAGGAGCAGAGCCTTGCCAACAGTTTTAATTTTAACCCAGTGAAACCCATTCTGGACTTAAGACCTTAAGAACTGTAAGGGAATAAAATTGTGTTGTTTTAAGCTACTACATTTTTCATAATTTGTTACAGCAGTCAAAACCCAAGATATTACATTTATTGTGACTTGACTATTATACAGACTATGGTCTATCTTGGGAAATATATTTGAAAAGAATGGGTATTCTACTGTTGTTGGGTGGAGTGCTCTACAAATTTCTGTTAGATCAGGTTGATGAACAGTGGAAGTCAAGTCACAGTATCCTTAATGGTTTTCTACTTGTTCCAACAGTTACTGGGAAAGGGGTGTTGACATTTCTAAATAGACTTGTAAATTTGGCCATTTCTGCATTCAGATTAGTTTTTGTTTCATCTATTTTAAACCTGTTATTAGCTCCATATACATTTAGGATTTTTAGATCTTCTTAATGAATGGACCACTTTATTATAAGTACCTTTTACCCCTTATAACAGCCCTTGTTCTCAAGTCTATTTTGTCTGATATTAATATAACACCTCTAGCCATCTTTTGATTAATATTTGCATGGTATATCTTCTCCCGTTCTTTTACATTTCACATATTTGTATCTTTATATTTAAAGCAGGTTTCTAACAGACAGTGAATAATTGGACTGTGCTTATTTATCCAGTAACCAAAAGAGAGTATTTAGAACATTTCCATTTAATGTCATTATCAATATGATTAGGTTTAAATCTACCATCTTCCTATTTGTTTTGATTGGTCTCGCCTGTCCTTTGCCACTTTTCCTTCTTTTTTCTTGCCTTCTTTGAAATTAAATGAATATCTTTTTTAGCATTCAATTTAATCTCTGTTATTGGCTTATTGGTTATGTGTCTGTTACTTTTTTTTTTTAAGATCTTTTAAAAAAGATCTTACTTATTTATGTGTCAGAGAGAGAGAGCACAAGCAGGCAGGCAGAGGCAGAAGGAGAAGCAGACTCCCCACTGAGCAAGGAGCCCCATGTGGGTCTCGATTCCAGGACCCTGGGATCATTACCTGAGCTAAAGGCAGCAGCTTAACCAACTGAACCACCCAGGAGTCCCTATGTGTCTGTTGCTCAGTGTTTTGTATTTTTTAAAGTGGCTTCTCTATTGTTTACTATATACATCTTTATCAGTGCACACTCAATTTCTTTTCATGTTCAGTGTAAAAATCCCACAATGGTTTGGGATGCCTGGGTGGGTCAAGTCAGCTGAGCATTCAACTCTTGATTTCAGCTCAGATCATTATCTCAGGGTCTTGGGATGAGGCCTGTGGTGGGCTCTCTACTCAGCAGAGACTCTGCTTTTTTCCCTTCCCTGTGTGCCTCCCCCCACCCCTGACTCTCTCTCTGTCTCTAAAATAAAGAAATAAAAATCTTCAATTAAAAAAAAAAGAATCTCATAATAGTAAGCATCCAGTTCCCTCCAATCCCCTCTCATTTCTGCTATCTTACATTTCTTTTTTTTTTCCACATATGTTATAAGCTCCACAACACACTATTAGTTTTTTCTAATCCTATTTTTCTTTTGCTTGGAAAGCTTCCTTTATTTTATTTTATTTTTTTTTACGATTTTATTTATTTATTTGAGAGACAGAAGAGTGCAAGTGAAAATGAGCAGGGATAAAAGGGGCTGAGGGAGAAGTAGACTCCCTGTCAAGAAGAGAGCCTGACGCATGGCTCCATCCCAGGGCTCTGGGGTCATGACCTGAGTTGAAGGCAGCTGCTTTACTGACTGAGCCACCCAGGCACTCTGAGAGCTTCCTTTAATATTTCTTTCACTGTAGGTGTCTTGGTAATGAACTTTCTCAGTATTTATTTGTCTGAAAGTCTTCCTTTTACCATCAGTTTTGAAAAATATTTTTTCTGGGCATATAATTCTAGATTAACAGGTTTTTCCTTTCAGCAATTTAAAGATGTCACTCCATTGTCTTCTGGCTACCATGGTTTCTGTTGAGTTCTGCTGTGACACTTTTCTTTGTTCCACATATAATTTGTCTTTTTTCTCTGGCTGCTTTTAGGATTTTCTCCATGCCACTGGTTTTTAGCAAGTTTATCTTAATGTGTCTTGGTGCCATTCTCTTTATGATTCTTCTGCTTGGGGTTGATTGAGCTTCCTGGATCCGTACATTTAGTTTTCATCAAATTTGGAAAAATTGTGACCATTGTTTCTTCAAATACATTCTCTGTTTCTCTTCTTTCTTGCTCTCCTATTGAGATTCCAATTATACATGTGTTTTAGGTGTGATGTTATCCCACAGCTCATTGAAAAAAAAAATGAGCAAAGCATCAATTTTTTACTTTGATTTATATGAGATATTTAAGGCTGTATCTTCAAATTCACTAATCTTTTCTTCTACAGTATCTAATCTGTTGTTAAGCCCACTTGGTATCTTTTTCATTTAAGATACTGTATTTCTCATACCAGAAGTTGAATGTGAGTACTTTTTTGTATTTTCCATTCCTCTTCTCATCATGTTCATGTTTTCCTGTACCTCCTTAAACAAATGAAGTATACTTTTAATAATTGTTTTAATGATTATTGGCTAACTCTATCATCTCTTCCATACGTAATTCAGTTTCTATTACTTTTTCTCCTGTTTAAAGGTCCAATTTTCCAGTTTTTGTATGCCTCATAATTTTTTATTAGATGTTGGTGATTATGAATCGTGTCACTGAGATCTGGAATTCATTGTATTCCTTTAACTATCATTGGGCTTTATAGTAGAACACAACTAAATTAATTTGAGCCTGACTTGTTAGCTTTATTATGGCATGACCAGAATAACCTAAAGCTTAGGGCTAGTCTCCATTACTGAGGGAATATCCTTCTGAGGATTCTACCTGATGTTCTGTATGTTCAGAACATCTGATGTTCACATCTTTCACTCTCTCCAATGAGAAAATAACCACTGTGTATGAGTAGTTTATACAGAGCTACTCAGCTCTGTATGAGCTCTGAAAATTGTTTTGCCTACTCCTTTCTGGTATTTCTTTCCTCAGATAGTATTCTCCTATACAGGCAATGACTAGTTCTGCACCAAAAACTCAGGAGGATTCAACAGATCTCTACAGCTTTCTCTCTGTGCAGCTCTCACCTCTTCAGTATTTTTCCACACAAATTCTAACCCCTCCTCAAACTCTAAATTCTACTTCATCAACTTAGCAAGAATAAAGAACATTCTTTGGGCCCCCCCCCCCCCAGCACTGTGGTCTGGAAACTCTCTTTAGGCATTAAGTTGGGGCAATCATAGGGCTCACATCTTGATTTCCACACAGCCCGTCCTCCCCCTTTCTCTAAGGGATCACTAACATGTGCTATCTATTATCTGAAAACCACTGTTTAGTATGGTTATTTAAGGCAGATAGTCTCTGTTACTCCATCATGGCAGAAGGCAAACTATTTTCTCATTGTTGTCTAATTTTTCATCTCTTTAAACATCTGTTTGTATCAAACCAATTTTAAAAGAACCTACTATAGGGGAGCCTGGGGGACTCAGTCAGTAAAGCATCTGACTCTTGATTTTGGCTCAGGTCATGGTCTCAGGGTCCTGGGATGGAGCCCCATATCAGGCTCCATGCTCAGTGGGAGTCTGTCTGTCTCCTTCTCCCTCTACCCCTGATTGCTCTGTCTCTCTCTTTCAAATAAATATATCTTAAAAAAAAAAAAAAAGGAACATACGATAACTAATGGTTGCTTCAGGTAGAAAATTATAGTTGGGAGACTATATATTAGAACAACTCTTTCCTCAGTGGATACAAACATTGAAAAGTAAAACAACAGGGGCACCTGTGTGGCTCAGTGGGTTAAAGCCTCTGCTTTCAGCTCAGGTCGTGATCCCAGGGTCCTGGGTTCATGCCCTGCGTCGGGTTAACTGCTCAGCAGGGAGCCTGCTTCCCCTCCTCTCTCTCTGCCTGCCTTTCTGCCTACTTGTGATTTCTGTCTGTCGAATAAATAAATAAAATCTTTAAAAAAAAAAAAAAGAAAGAAAAGTAAAACAGCAATCTTCTGGTTGACTGTGTAACAACAAAGTTATTGTAGTTTTCAGGCCTATCTTTGTATTTCAATACTGTAGAGACTGCAAAGTAAGAGAAATGGCAGGAGAGATTCTTCCACTTATTCATTCATTAATAAACATTTATTGACTATCTGACTATATCTAGGGCAATGTTTTAGGCATTAAGGTTGATACAAAGATGCATAAACTGTCATTGTTCTTATTGTTCTTTTAACAAGCTGAAAGTCTAATGGGTGAGATAAAGATACAGACATCACACATACACACAGTGTGTAGTCAATGTCTTTGGAAAGGTATTTCTTAAGTGTCACAGAAATTTATACAGGAAAGGCATAACTCAAACTATGGACTTTAGATATATCTAGTAACCAGATATCTGGATTTTTCAAGAGTAGAAACAATTTAAAAACTCTGCCTTCGCTAGCCTCAAAAAAAAACCCCAAAAAAGCATACAACTCTGTTTCACAATCTTAAATCCTGGCACTGTTTCATTTCTTTGAAAATGTTGGTTTTACTTTACATTTTTCCCCCAAAACATCCATTCCATACATATAAAAGACAGCTCTGCTGCAAAACTTCCATCTTTGATCATTTCTTTTAACATTTCAAGATGTTCGCTGCATCCTAACAGCCTCATTGCTTCTATTTTGAGAACAGTCAGAACTTTCAAACTATCTATTGCCACAAGCTCCAGATCACAATCACTGTACTTTGCCCTATATCAGTACATCTCAAAGTGTGTTCCACGGAGCCATGGCCATCCTGGGAAGGTTATGGAGGAAGGATGTCCATTATTTTGAGGGAGTAGAGGATGTAAGAAGAGAATTTTTGAGACTATTTTGTTCATATATGTTTTACAAATATGAAATGTAATACTGATTTACAAATAGTTGTTATAGTCTCAAAGGTTCCATATGCTTTATAAATATAATGTTGGTCAGTATACACCAGCTATTTTTCAGTTTGTGACAGAGCCTGTCTCAGCTAACACTTTCATCATTTCAGCCTACCACATCCACTAATATAACCTAAATTTGTATTTTTTTCCTTATGTTGCATCATATGTAAAATTCATAAAATGGATCACTAGCTCAAAATGGATGACTACTGGATATTTAAAAGTAGGGATAAAAATAGCAGCATAAAGTACCATGAGCAAAAATAGTAAACAGAAGTCCAGAGTGCTTACACAATATCCATTTATGGGATTAAAGGTTATTTTATATTAACAAAGAGCAAGCATTATGAAAATTTTCACTGGGTTAAGAATACAGGATTACTTTGACCACAAACATCTGTTTTCCAAATTTGCAATACTTCTCTGTTATACTCAGAACGTAGGCAAATATAAAGTCCCATCATTTTGCTACCAACCCAAATTATTATAGGTATATTGCAGGAAACAGAAATCTGGCATGTTTAAACTACTAGTTTGAGAAATAAACAAATCGAATCCTTAGCTATCTCTCCAGAGCCTACACAGGATATTGTTAACTGTAAAATTTATTCTAAGAATATATTGGTTGGGTCAAATATAACCATAAAAGTTATTTTAATGTTTGCTCAAAGTGAAAAGAATATAGGCAATGCCCTACTATGTTAAAACTCAAATACAGTAACATATATTTTTCAAGGTAACTACATCTTCTTATGATCGTATAAAGCTAACATTAGTATCAACTCTTTTTAAATAGTAAAACTCTTTAAGATGAATGAGGCTATTGTGAATAACTTCCTGAAAAAATCCTGGTAGTTTTAAATATTTACACCTAAACTAAAAACACGCAAGCACTCTTATATACAACACTGAATAGCAGATGGGATCATTTCCTACAATGTGGTAGCAAAGAAAAAAAGAACAGATTGTACTGTTTCTGTTTGGACAGCAATAAAACAGCAAAGAACTTCTAAGATATACCTGCGAATAAATAATACAAAATTTTTTTCTTACTTCTTAAATCATTTTGGTGCAAACATTTATAAACATATAAAGTTCACATATGTATAAATGTCTTTTTTTATATTAATATATTTACATAAGTATGGGTGTCAAGGAGATCTCTCACTACGTAAAGATCATTGTTAAAATTTGGGTATCAGTTCCTAAAATGGCTTCACCTTAATCTTCTCTTGTATTTGGTCCTCTGCTGTGGTCACTGCATTTATCTGGGGTGCCCAGGCTGTTTCCCTCTGTGTCCTTGATGCTCCTTAAAGCTGGGTGTAACACTTAACTCCGGCTTTATTTCTTACTTGGTATAATTCTTGAGAAAACATAACAGGTTTCTGGTTTGTTTTTAATTTCTCCCACTTTCTGGTTCTCTCTCTTTTTTTTTTTTTTTTTGTTTTGTTTTCAATATTTTCCTTAGCTTTTAAAGACACAGAAAGCTGTCTATCTTACCTACCTAGCTCAGACACCCTAGAAAACAGCGAGCCCAAGGCAGCAAGAGTAAAGGATTAAGTGAGGAAAGGAAATGGGGTCTGCAAAAAGAAGAGGGCGGGTTCATGTGCAGGTATATCAATCTTGCTCTGGGCAGCCATAGAGACCACAGAATACCCTATAGGGGAGAGCGCTGGGCACTATCTGTACCCTGGCCACTGCAGGCGAGTGAGCTAACCACCCTGCCTAACCTCTGCTGGGGAGTCCCTGAGCGGGGCAAGGCCCGTTCCCAAACCCCTCCCAGAGGGTGCCCCCTGCCAGGCAGCAGCAAAAACACTAGGTGAGATGGTACTGTGAGTCCAGGGAAACCAGTGTCTTTTTTTTTTTTTTTAATTTTTTTCAGTGTTCCAAAATTCATTGTTTATGCACCATACCCAGTGCTCCATGCAATATGCACCCTCCATAATAACCACCACCAGGCTCACCCATCCCCTCACCTCTCTCCCCTCCAAAACCCTCAGTTTGTTTCTCAGAGCCCACAGTCTCTCATGGTTTGTCTCCCCCTCCAATTTCCCCCAACTCCCTTCTCCTCTCCATCTCCCAGTGTCCTCTGTGTTATTTCTTATGCTCCACAAGTAAGTGAAACCTTATGATAACTGACTCTCTCTGCTTGACTTATTTCACTCAGCATAATCTCTTCCAGTCCCGTCCATGTTGATACAAAAGTTGAGTATTCATCCCTTCTGATGGAGGCATAATATTCCATTGTATATATGGACCATATCTTCTTTATCCATTCATCCGTTGAAGGGCATCTTGGTTCTTCCCACAGTTGGCGACTGAACATTGGGGTACAGATGGCCCTTCTTTTCACTACATTTGTATCTTTGGGGTAAATACCCAGTAGTGCAATTGCAGAGTAATGGGGTAACTCTATTTTTAATTTCTTAAGGAACCTCCACACTGTTTTCCAAAGTGGCTGCACCAACTTGCATTCCCACCAACAGTGTAAGAGGGTTCCCATTTTTCCACATCCTCTCCAACACATGTTGTTTACTGTCTTGTTAATTTGGGCTATTCTAACTGGTGTAAGGTGGTATCTCAATGTCATTTTGATTTGAATCTCCCTGATGGCTAATGATGATGAACATTTTTTTCATGTGTTGTTAGCCATTTGTATGTCTTCTTTGGAGAAGAGTTTGTTCATGTCTTCTGCCCATTTTCTGACGTGATTATCTGTTTTGTGTGTGTTGAGTTTGAGGAGTTCTTTATAAATCTTAGATATCAGCCCTTTGTATGTACTGTCATTTGTGAATATCTTTTCCCATTCCGTGAGTTGCCTCTTTGTTTTGTTGACCGTTTCCTTTGCCGTGCAGAAGCTTTGATCTTGATGAAGTCCCAAAAGTTCATTTTCGCTTTTGTTTCCTTTGCCTTTGGAGATGCATCTTGAAAGAAGTTGCTGTGGCCGATGGTGAAGAGGTTACAGTCTATGTTCTCCTCTAGGATTTTGATGGAGTCCTGCCTCATGTTGAGGTCTTTTATTTCAAGTCTATCTTTGTGTATGGTGTAAGAGAATGGTCGAGTTTCATTCTACTACACATAGCTGTCTAATTTTCCCAGCACCATTTTTTGAAGAGACTCTCTTTTTTCCATTGTATATTTTTTTCTGCTTTGTTGAAGATTAGTTGACCATAGAGTTGCAGGTCCATATCTGGGCTCTCTACTCTGTTCCACTGGTCTATGTGTCTGTTTTTGTGCCAGTATCATGCTGTCTTGGTTATCACTGCTTTGTAGTAAAGCTTGAAATCAGGCAACGTGATGCCTCCAGTTTTGTTTTTCTTTTTCAACATTTCCTTAGCAATTAGGGGTCTCTTCCTGTTCCATACAAATTTTAGAATTGTTTGTTCCAGCTCTTTGAAAAATGCTGGTGAAATTTTGATCGGGATGGCACTGAAAGTATAGATTGCTCTAGGCAGTATAGACATTTTAACAATGTTTATTATTTTGATCCATGAGCATGGAATGGTCTTCCAATCTTTTTGTGTCTTCTTCAATTTCTTTCATGAGTGTTCTGTAGTTCCTCGAGTACAGATCCTTCACCTCTTTGATTAAGTTTATTCCAAGATATCTTATGGTTCTTGGTGCTATAGTAAATGGAATTAATTCTCTAATTTCCCTTTCTGTATTTTCATTGTTAGTGTATAAGAAAGCAACAGATTTCTGTACATTGATTTTGTATCCTGCCACATTACTGAATTGCTGTATGAGTTCTAGTAGTATGGGGGTGGAGTCTTTTGGGTTCTCCATATAAAGTATCATCTGTGAAGTGAAAGAGTCTTAAAAATGTCACTGATTTATTAAGTAAATATACTTAGGATAATGGGAGCCAGGTTTCCCATTCTCCAAAAAGGGAGAAAACCTGAACAAAACTTGTAGTGTTGGACTGAAATTAAGAATACCAGAGTGACACTATGGTTTTCAATAGGAAGAGATATAGAAATAAGTATGATGTAAACTGCCACTAATACTCAGATCTTGATTTCTAAATTCTATGCTCCTTTTAAAGGAACTTAGGCCTTCTTGCAGAAAGGGCTTATTTCAAGGCCAGGGAAAGGAAAGAACATAACTCTAGTATATTTCATTATGCCAGAAGGTAGAGAAGTGCTTAACAATGATGTGGCCATATCAGAAGAATAGAGAAACTAACCCGAGAGAGCTCCTATTGGATGATCTAAGAATTCAGGCATGGAAATAAGTAACAGTAATGGCACAGACCCCATCGAGCACAATAGGAAGTCATGAGTCCATACTGACATACACAAAAATAAATTTAAAAACAGATGGAAAGAAGAGAAAGTATTTCCTTAGTAGAATGACAACTAATAAATACAGAAAGAATGATTAAATTAGAAAATCCATTTGGCAAATACTATAGTCATTATTTAAAATATATATATGTCTAGAATTTAAAGATATGTATATAAAATGACAAATTTTTAATGAAGAATGATTTGAGCTTTTGTTTCCCAGCACTGTGTGGCTTAAGAAGCACAACAATTAGGAACAGGCTGTTCCTAATCCTTGGCTACTTCACTGATTCTTAGTTTGCTCATTGTAAAGGGATATGAACTAGATTCATGGTACTAAGCTGCTCAATTCAAGAAAGCCATTTTTTTCCCCAAATAAAATCTTATATAAAGCTATAATATATAAAATTCAGATAAATCACTTGGGAATAAAATTTTCTGAGGAAAATTTAAGTAATAACCAAAATGGGTCTACTTAATAGAAAATGCTCACAAATCTGGAGCTTTCAGACTTCAAAAAAACAATGTAGGGTAGGAAAACATAAAAGATTCTGTTACAACTTAGTACTGCAGATCCGACATGAACAACAATCATCAAGTTTAGGAGTCTTCCCAGAATCTAAAACTCTTAAAGGAAATTTCTGAAAGATGAGTTGATCCAGAAATTCATTTTTAAAAGATTTTCAATAACTGGAATTAGTTCATTCATTTTTATTACATCAAACATAATTACCAAAGGATTTCACCAGAATATGATGAAACTGCCAGGTATGGGCTAATACTGGAAGTCACAAAGTACTAATTAAGGACTATCCAGGCTAGGAAGGAACTTAAGGGTCACCCATTCCAACCTTCTATTCTAGAGGACAGAAACTCATGTCATTCAAAAACTGCTCATCCACCAATACGGTGGGAAATCCAGCATTTCATTAGGTCTAAACTAAATGTGGAACTGAAAAGTTAAAAGTCTTCCTTAATCTTCTTATATTTGATCTGAGAAACATTAGCTATTATATGGGATGTGCTATGTCAAAAAACATAAAGATAGAGGGCACCAATAGGTGAGGATAAAGAAATCTAAATTACATGATTAAATAATAGTTGTTCTATTTAGGTATAGGGAAAACTAAGCCATTATTTAACTTCAAGGATAAAGAAAGAATCACTAGAAAAGGCAATGTGGAAAAATCAGGCTGTTCTCAGATTTTTCCATAATAAAAAAAGTCAGAAGACAATGGAACAAAATTTGGAGGGAAGGAAAATGGGACTCAAGAATATGATATTCAACCAAATTATTCGTGTATACTGACAAGAGACAGACATTCTCAAACCAAAAGAATGAAAAAATATATATCCATGAGCCATTCTTGAAAGTATTTGCAGGTAAGAGACAGCTGTGACAGCAAAATATGTGTTTCCAGGAACAGAGTCAGCCTCCTGACCCCTGGATGGCACCAGAACATGGACAGTCCACTGGTGGCCTCTGATTTGTACTCCCCCAACCTCTGGGGAACTTGGTGAGGCCCCTATTCCTAGAATTAAATCCCTCTCTATTTAAAATACCCAGAATGTTTTGTTTACTGCATTGAAACCTTGAGGATACAGCACTTTTTTGATTCTTTACAATAGCAGTTATTATATTTATTTTTGCAAAAACAATTCAGTGATTTTCGTTCAAGCAAATAAAAAATATGAAAGCAAACACGACAAAACGTTTATGGTGTTGCATTCTGGATGGTAGCATATGAAAGGCTATTCCCTTTTACTTTCTAAATTCCTTTCCCCCCAAATATTTCTCCTTTAAAGAAATAAGTATCTCATTTTAGCTGTAGAGTAGAAATAGGATTATAGGGAACCAAGGCTGAAATCAGGAAAACCACTTAGGATCCAGACGCAATAATCCCAAACTACCCTTGTAGCCCATACTATAGCTAGATATTTTTATCCTAATCGTATCTGGTTGAAATAGAACTAAATAACATTTAAATCTGGACGGTCAGCAGGACTTTCTATTTCCTTTAGCCATAACAGCAGATGAGTGCCTTGAAGCAAAAGTCAAAGTACCCTAAGATATTTCTAAATAGGATGACCTAAACCACCATAACATTTCCATTAGTTAGATAAAAGTTCAAGGACAGGGCCAAGGACAGTGAAAAGTTGCTTTCCAATTTCAACTGTTTCAAATAAACAATTTTCAGAAACTCATATATCATTCCTTGTATGAATATTAAAATACCTTTTTATTTCTTGAGTAAATGATTTCATTCTTTCAGTATTGAAACATAAAGCCAAGTGCCACCAGTAATAATCAATAGTAAAGATCCATGCAAGCTTTTAAAGGCCCTAACCATAGACTTTCCCTAAGCTGAAGTCTGTAACATCATCTTTTTAAGTATTAATAAAATGGTAAGTTAAACTACATCAAAAAAAAATAGTCATTATTTTTAGACATGTTCAATTCACAATACGGGCAGAATACTGAAGTCTGTCTATACACTGTTCAGTTTCTCAAGGGCTATGTTACTGAATTTATTAAATGGTCAAGTGGAGGGATTATTGCAAATACAAGCAATTTAAAAGCACCAAGAAGATCTGAACTGAGTTGCCAAAGGGAGTGAATAAACACTGTGGAGAAAGAGAAAGTGGTGCATAATTCTATATTGTATAAAAGGAAGAAAAAACTTTGAGAACTTTTAACAGAATAAAAGTCTTTTCCTTTTTTTAAAAAAAAAACTGCAAAGCTTACAGAGGATGCAGCATTCTTTTTTTTTTTTTTTAAGATTTTATTTATTTATTTGACAGACAGAGATCACAAGTAGGCAGAGAGGCAGGCAGAGAGAGAGGGGGAGAAGAAGGCTCCCTGCTGAGCAGAGAGCCCAATGCAGGGCTCGATCCCAGGACCCTGGGAACATGACTGGAGCCGAAGGCAGAGGCTTTAACCCACTGAGCCACCCAGGCACCCCAGAATAAAAGTCTTAAGCTAGAAGCCACCAAAAAAAAAAAAAAAAAAAAAAACTACACACACACATACACAGAAAACAATCTAATACCAATAGCTTCTTTGCCAATACTACAGAAACTAGAGCTATTATCAACCTTTTTTTTTTTTTTTAAGATTTTATTTATTTGTCAGAGAGTGAGAGAAAAAGCACAAGCAGGGAGAGCAGCAGGCACAGGGAGAAGTAGGCTCTCCACTGACCAAGAAGCCCAATGCAGGACTCCATCCCAGGACCCTGGATACATGACCTGAGCTGAAGGCAGCTGCTTAACCAACTGAGCCAACCAGGTGCCCCTCAACTTCCTTTAATTAGCAGGACTTAGCTGTTTTCCTTGGAGGAACCATACTGTCACATCCAAATGGCACATACTTTATTTTTTTTAAAGATTTTATTTATTTATTTGACAGAGAGAGAGAGAGAGAGAGATCACAAGTTGGCAGAGAGGCAGGAAGAAAGGAAGGCAGAGAAGAAGGCAGAGAGGGGGAGAAAGCAGGCTCCCCGCTGAGCAGAGAGCCCGATGCATGGCTCCATCCCAGGACCCTGAGATCATCACCTGAGCCTAAGGCAGAGTTGCTTAACCCACTGACCCACCCAAGCACCCCCAAATGGCACATACTTTAAACCAATATTCTGTTGCTTACAAATTCTTAGAAAAGAGGTATAACTTACTTATGAAAAGATAATCAAATTCTCAACATTATATGTTAAAATGTTATGGTCACAGAAAACAGAAATAGAGTCACCATCAGAGAAAGCCTGGGTATGCTCAGCATGAATAGCAGTAAGATTTCTAGAAAATGAGCAGTAAAAAAAGTCATCATGTTTTCTTACAAAACACTTTACTGATATAAATATTATGTCTTTCCCCTTCCAGCTTTATGTTGGAGGTTGATATTCCTCTTCTTTCTCCAGCTGGTCATTGTCCAAAAGGCCAGTGCAGAAAGTTTCCATGACAGGGAACAGAAAATAAACTACTACGTTAGCACAGATTATACATCCAAATATAAGCATGGAATTCTTTTTGCTATATAGTAATTGTCTTATTCCGTTCATGCTACTCTAACAAAATACCATAAACTGGGGGAGCTTATAAACAACAGAGGCTGGGAAGTCTAACATCAGAGCACTGGCAGGCTTCCCGGTTCATAATGGATATATTTTTACCAAGTTCTCACACGGCAGAGGGGCAGCAGTGAGGGAGCTCTCTAGAGCCTCTTTTATAAAGGCGCTAACCTCATTCATGAGGGCTCCACCCTTCCTACCTAAGCCCCTCCCAAAGGCCCCATCTCCAAATACCATCACACTGAGAATCAGGTTTCAACATATGAACTTGGGGGAGACACATGGGGTCTACAGCAGTAATACTTTTTTTCTACGGGCCAATGAAAGATTGAACTATCCTCCTCTCAAGAGCATGAATAATAATTTTACCAGTCAAGTAATTTTTTTAAGTTATGTCTTAGAGGCTAGAGATTTGTTTTGTTTTGTTTTTAAATCACAGACTAAATTTTGAGAAGTTTATTTATAAAAAACCATGCATGCAATATTTACAAACACCATCTGCAATTTCCAGAGAAAGGTTATAAGAGGATTACGTGTGATGATGATCCAAAGTGAAAAATGGAATCCCACTGAACGTGGGCTCATGTTAAAAGGAAAAAGCTATTATGTTAGAAGATTCAAAGCTGGCTGTATTGTACGTTGTCTAAAATTGTTCAAGAGATGGAGAGCCTTCAAAAAGAAAAATAGGGAGCTTCAATTAGGAGCATACAAATCCAAGGACGGAAATAGCTACCGCCGGTGGATCCGAGGTGACAGTGAGTAAAAAATGTAGACAGCAGCCCGAAAATAGAAAACAATAGAAAGAAGCTTCAGGGACAGTAGCAGCAGGTGCTCTTGGGGTAACCACAGTGATCAAATGAACAGCCAGCACTGCGGAGGACCAAAAGAGTCCCCACCTTCGCATCGCCCCTCCCTAAATTTCAGTGAGTGGCTCCAGCAACCCACAGACATTAATAAATAACATTCAGGTAGTCTAAACAGCAGGCAGAAGCATGCAGACTAGTTGACAGATCTGTTACGGGCCCAATTTCAAAGGGACTTCTGCAAGATTTGCAAATTAAGGGACAAGAATGACAGGATCTTATTTACAGATTAACAAGGGTGCGAAAAGAATGAGCGTGGAAGGTCAGCCAAGTACTTACTGCACTTTTACACTTAGATCTCACTTTCATTGATGTCCTCAGCCCCAAGAGATACACTTCTATGATCAAGTAAATATTTTAGCTATAAAATTCTTTTGCTTTAGAACAGTGAGAAACAATGTCACAGCATAACCACTACAAACCTGCCAGCCTGAAAATGAATATTCTAGATGTGTTGCCAAACTGGAGTGCCACACTTTCGAACACCACTAGTAAATGTAACATCAGCGTAACCAATTGCAGAAATAGGATCTAATGCAGGAAAGAGTTCAAAAGAGACATGCTGCGAGCTGAAGCTCACTTTCCCATCTTATTCCATTTAATCCTTGTAACAACTCCATGGAGTGATCTACTCATCTTAATTTGAAAATGAGAAAACTGAGGCTTAAAGATATTCATTAACTCACCTACTGGCATACAACCAGTACATGTAAGAGGCAGAAGGGTCCCTATGCCTTAAAAACCCAGGCAAGATCCATTATGACGCACTATTGCTCTACTGCTGGATATGAAACAGAGTACCAGCTACCACTCCTTTCCAGTGTGGCATCTATATCCAATGTGCTATTTCGTTTTTCACAACTTGTTCTGTTAAATTAAACCATGCATTTATTAGAACTTTTGCAGTATTATTCAACATGAGAAAACTATACCAGATAGTGAATAATTAACTCAAAGATGTGTTTTATTAATCTTTGTAATTCTGGTGCATAAATAGTACTATATTCAGGGTGTTAGGGGGACAGTAGATGGATGGGTAGTGGAGACAGCCTGTTTGGAACATGACCTGAGTTAGTGGATACACAGATACGTTATGGTTCATATGCCAAGGTAAGGCAGAGATGCCTTTTTTTTCCCCCCTTTTCATAATGTGGATTGCTTCCAGGGTCATCTTAATACTTATTTTAATATGTCACAATAAATAAAGAGTTTACCAATATTTCCTTTGTTTAATTTATGAAAAGAAGAAAGGGCAGATAAAATCTAGTGCTTTTCACAGCTGATTTTTGAGTGAGACACCTGAACTTTAACCATCCTCAGGATGAAGTTTTGGTAAATGTGGTGACCTTATTGAAGACATGAAACTAAGAATAATAGGGTGTAATCATGGCAAAAATCAGATTCTGAAGAATTACTTAATATGGCTTCATTACTCCTTAGAGAACACACTTAACTCAGTAATAATCTCCTATGTCCAAAACACAAAAAAGGAAGATAAATCAGCACCCTTCAACTGTGATTGTTTTCTAGGTACCGTAAGACCATAACGACTATAATGAAAAGAAAAAATCATTACTTCAAAACATGTATTAGGCCATAATAAAAGTATAAACAGAACTTTCTAAATTTTCTGATTAGTCTTTCCTGTTGTAGACAGTCTAATCAAAGTGTCGTGGTAATTTCTATAAGAACACCTGAAAAAAAGTTCACTGAATCCAGTGGACACACACAGAAAAGTATGTTTTAAAGTGAGGGTAGCAAAGTACTCATATAGCAGAGGACCAGAAGAAAAAGCCATTGTGCAGTTGAATCTTGCCGGGATGCATTTCTTCCCTGGGGCCTGACTTCCGTTACTCATTCTTCAAGGCTCAGTTCAACATAAGTCTTCCCATCTGCCCGCCAGCAAGGGGCACCCTCTACGCTTGCCTCTTTCACAGCCTGCATCCATTACCACATATATTTGTATACAAGGTGTCTGCCCATCCATCCCCTACAAGAAGGGACTGTTTTCTACTAATCTTATATCCCCAGCACAGAATGAATCCTTAACAAGTGGCAAAGAAAAAGTATTAGCAAGCTGCATACCTTGCTAAATAAAATACTGAGTATCTATTGGGCAGGATACTAGTCTAAAATTGAGTTATTCCTATCACAGAGATTTTGAAGGGAAGGATGAATAGTACCACCACAACTAAAATATATAAAAGAATTTCTCAAAACTAGAACGGTTCCCTTATTCATTCAACAAAGACTTTTTAGGCAATAACTTTCTAACAGGCAGTATTCTAGGTACTGGAGATAGAGCAGGGGAAAAACCAAATATCCCTGCCCCCAGGGACTTTTTATTCTAGTGTTAGAAGAAGGACAACAGAGAAGTAAACATACTATATAGGTATAGGATGGTGACCAGTGTTGAGGGGAAAGGAAAAAAGGAAAAAAACTGAAGCATGCCAGCCTTGGGTGGGGATCTGCAATTTTGGAAAGCATTCCTGGGGCAGGTCTCACTGAAGGGACATCTGAGGAAAGGAAGGGAATCTTATTAGTTAAAGAGACCTTTTCCTTTGTTTAAAAAGTCATTGGTTAAAAACACTATGTTCTGTAAGTTGTTGAAATAAACAAAACTCCAAAAAGACACTGCCCTATCAATGCTTTCATAATGAGATTTCACAATCCAGTAAATTTAGAAATTACTTTAAGCAGAACTAATGAGTTGCCATTATCTGATGACAATGAGCAAATCTATGTTTCCTTGCAAGGTAAACTTTTTTCCTTTGACCATCACAGAGTAAAATTTTTTTTAGATGCTGATTTTATTTTAATCATCAAACTTGCTATGGTATATTATCTATTTGTTTTAATATTAATATAGTAACTGACCTCTACTGAGTATCAGTTATGTTCCAACCATTCTCTAATACTCGTAGTATCTCATTTAAATCCTCAAAACTCTGTAAGGTAGGGAGTACTATTTTCCCAATTCTACAGGTCAGTCTGCTTTAGAGAGATTAAGTAAATTCCCACGATGTCACCTAGACAGTAAGTTAGACAAATGGAATTTAAGACTAGATCTTTCTCAAAAACCAAAGCCCATGTTCTTAACCACAACACTTTACTGCCTCAAAGGTAAGAGCAATTGTATTATATCAGCATTTCAACATACCTGCTTATTAATTCTTCAAATATAAACTTCATATGGAAAGAGACCTCATAACAAGGTGTTTTTTTAAATAATTCACACATTAAGCAATATGAACGCCTAGAAGCAAAATACAGCCCCTATTTTTAAAGATCATTTTGGGAATCTATTTCATAAACTCAGTGAATGGTGATCCCAGAAGAGTGATTACAACAGGGAAAAGGAAATAAATGTAACTGATAAAAATAAAAGTAAACCACATCCTTCTGTCTCTAAGAATATCTCTCATCTCAGAGTTGTTCCTTTTAAATTAAATCAACACAGAAGCAAGAAATGTATTATTAATTGTTGGATCAATTGTAGCAATAATTAATAATTAAACCCAAAGATTAAGAACTAATGTAAATTGTTGGTGTTCACAAACACAAAATGGAATCTATTTGTCATTTCAAGTTTTTATGGTCTTTCTGGGATAAAAGCCATTTTTCTATCACATGAACAGATTATCTCAAAGTCAAATATGTGTTTGGTGTAGGGAAAAATGGGTCATCTTAATGAAATGAGTAATTCTGTGTTCTACCATCAAAAAAAATTTTTTTAAGCGATTTGAAATCAAAACTTAAACTAGTTTCTCTTCTGACAGAACAGATTTTGGGGTATACTATTCTGATTTGATGGGTTCAGAAGTGATTGATTTCAACTCAAATACTGACTCTGCTTTCATGAATAATAAAAAGTATTTAAAAGTCTTTGATAATTCTTTTCTCCTGAGGAATAAAAAGAAGAAACTCAACAAAGTTAAGTCTTTTAATAGATGTTTTCTTGTAGAATCATTTCCTAAATTGGATTTTACAGACCGTTTTAGTCTTCTTTGAAAAGAAAAACTTAGAAATGAATGTTATTTTTCCTTTGAAATAGTTTCATATACAGACGATTGCTGTTATTCTCAGTAGCTATGCTCTATAAACTTGTTGCAGGAGCAACAAATGATACCATAAAGCCAAGGCAACCTAGAGAAAGAAGAAAGCTGGAGGCATCATGCTCCCTGCTTCCAAACTATATTACAAAACTATAGCAAGCAAAACCGTATGGCACTGGCATAAAAACAGACACACAGATCAATGGAACAGAATAGAGAGCCCAGAAGTAAACCCACACACATTTGGTCAATTGATTTACAACAAAGGAGCCATGAATATCCGCTGAGGAGAGGACAGTCTCTTCAGTAAATGTTGCTAAAAATACTGAACAACCACATGTAAAAAAAAAATGAAACTGGACCATTTCCTTACAACATACATAAAAATTAACTCAAAATGGATTAAAGACTTGAATGTAAGACCTAAAACCATAAAACTCTTAAAAGAAAATTCCCTGATGGTCAGTTCCTTGACATCGGTCTTGGCGATGATTTTTGGGAGTCTGACACCAAAAACAAATGCAACAGGAGCAAAAGGAACCAAATGGGACTAGATCAAACTAAAAACTATCTGTAGAGTCAAGGAAATCATTAACAAAATGAAAAGGCAGAAAAATGAAAAATGAAAAACAGTTGCAAATCATACATTTGATATGGAGTTTATGTCCAAAATATATAAAGAACTCAAGAAACTCAATAGCAAAACAAACAAACAAAATAGACATTTTTTCAAAGAAGACCTACACATGGCCAGCAGGTATGTGAAAAGGTGTGCAACATCACAAACATCAGGAAAATGCAAATCAAAAGCACAATGAGATATCATCTCCTATCTGTTAGAACAGCCATTATCAAAAAGGAAAAAAAAAAAAAGCCCAATAACCTTTTTTTGGTGAAGTTGTGATGGGACTATAACATGGTGCAGTCACTACATAAAACACAGAGGTTCCTCAAAAAAATAAAAATAGAACTACCATATGATCCAGAAATTTCACTTCTTGGTATTTAATCTGAAGAAAATGAAAACACTAACTCAAAAAGATACACCCACCTCCGTGTTCACTGCAGCCTGACTTACAATAGCCAAAACATGGAAACAACCTAGATGTCCATCAGTGGATGAAGAGATAAAGAAGATGTGGTATATGTACATACAATGCAATATTACTCAGCCATTAAAAAATGAAAGAAATCTTGCCATTTGTGACAACATGGATGGAACTTGAGGGCCTTATGCTAAGTGAAAGGTCAGACAGAGAAAAACAACAATTTATATACGGAAACTAAAAAAATACAGTAACAAAATCCCCAGACTTGTAGATACAAGAAACAGACAGGTGCCAAAGGCTGGTGTGGGGTTGTGGGGGGGGGGGTTAAAATGGGTAAAAGGGGTCAAAAGGTACAAACATCCAGCTATAAAATAAATAAGTCATGGGTATATAATATACAGCAGGGTGATTGTAGTTAATAATACTAAATTGCATATTTGAAAGTTGCTAGTAGAGTAAATCTTAAAAGCCCTCATCACAAGAATAAAATATTTGTAACTATGTATGGTGATGGACACCAACCACACTTACTGTGACCATTTTGCAATATCTATAGATATTGAACCATTATGTTGCATATCTAAAGTTAACATAGTATTTTATGCCATTATATCTCAAAACAAAACTGGGGGCATCACATTACCTGATTTCAAGCTTTACTACAAAGCTGTGATCACCAAGACAGCATGGTACTGGCATAAAAACAGACACATAGACCAGTGGAACAGAGTAGAGAGCCCAGATATGGACCCTCAACTCTATGTCAAATAATCTTCGACAAAACAGGAAAAAATATACAGTGGAAAAAAGACAGTCTCCTCAATAAATGGTGCTGGGAAAACTGGGCACTATATGTAGAAGAATGAAACTCGACCATTGTCTTACACCGTACACAAAGATAAACTCAAAATGGATAAAAGACCTCAGTGTGAGACAGGAATCCATCAAAATACTAGAGGAGAACATAGGCAGTAATCTCTTCGATATCAGCCACAGCAACTTCTTTCAAGATATGTCTCCAAAGGCAAAGGAAACAAAAGCAAAAATGAACTTTTGGGACTTCATCAAGATCAAAATCTCCTGCACAGCAAAGGAAACAGTCAACAAAACAAAGAGGCAACCCACGGAATGGGAGAAGATATTTGTAAATGACAGTACAGACAAAAGGTTGATATCCAGGATCTATAAAGAACTCCTCAAACTCAACACACACAAAATAGACAATCACATAAAAAAAAATGGGCAGAAGATATGAACAGACACTTCTCCAATGAAGACATACAAATGGCTATCAGACACATGAAAAAATGTTCATCATCACTAGCCATCAGGGAGATTCAATATAATTATTTAAATAAAACAAAACTGAGGGCACCTGGATGGCTCAGTCATTAAGCATCTGCCTTTGGCTCAGGTCATGATACCAGGGTCCTGGGATCAAGCCCTGCATTGGGCTCCCTGCTCAGCCAGAAGTCTGCTTCTTCCTCCCCCACTTCCCCTGCTTGTGTTCCCAATCTCACTGTGTCTCTCCCTGTCAAAAAAAGAAATAAAATCTTAAAAAAAAAAAACCTGAATAGAACAACAATAAACAGATACCTCAAAACTCAAGAAACTAAAAAAAGTCTCTGTGAATACTGAATTAGTGAGTACTGAACCAAAACTCCTAGGGGAAATGCAGGGCTAAGTTCTTGTGAGCCTTTCCATCAACTAATCAATACCTAGCCCTGTTTTACACCCTGTTTAGTATCTGTTGTTGATCCACTAACATTGAACCCATGCCAATAGCACTTGAACTCACACTTCAAGAAAGCTCAGATAACAATTTATTCCTTAAGGCACGTATGACCTTCTTAATTTTACAAACTCTAGAAAGCATTTCAGGACTAGGCTTGGGGCCAGTTTTAAACAGCAAGATCACCACCAGAGAGCATAAAAATGTGAAAACCGTCTCCATAAACAGACCACAAAAAGGTCACTTATCTACTATGGGGGAAGACAGACAGTCACCTGGATCAACCCCAGCTGGTGACAAGTTCATGCAGCAACTCAGATTTTTCCCCACTCTACACATGTCCACCAGTGACCACAAAAGCATGGCAAGTATTGATTTTGGAGTTACAAATAGGTTTTAGTGAGTAGGTGAATTAGCAAATACAGAATCCGTGAATAAGGAGGATCCACCCAAAACAATGTTAAGCATATGCATGTAGCGTTGTTTCTTGTGTGAAGAACTGTATTAAATGTTGTGCTGTGTCACACAATAGCACCAGCAAGCTGCACTAAAGAATGCTGGACATCAGAAGGTATGACTTCTAACCTCACAGTGATGCAAAAGCAGCATTTCACTATTGGTCACATATATAATCACTGGCTGGGGTCATATATCTTGTCCTATTGTGTCAAAATACATTCCAATGGTTTTTTGCATACAAAAAAATTTCTAGTAGATGTGCTGATACAGTTCCAGGGGCTGAAAGAACAGAATGTGTCACAGAAGAGGTACATTTTATCAAACTAGTTCCTGTTAGTATTCCATCAATACATTACTAATAGTAATAGTTATACAGTAATAGTAGTAGTAATACATTCCAGTTTCCTAAAAACTTTTGTCCAGTTAAGTTTTAGAAATGTTACCAAGAGCCAAGGCTTTTCATTATAAAGATTTTTACATTAATATTTAATTTATTAAAGAAACAAATTAAAAACCAAAGTCAGTCTGAAGGTAAGTTCAGCTTATAAGCCATATTATTCTATTTACAAATCTGGCAAATTTCAACAATCTGTCTTAGAGGCTACTGGTTTTATTATCAATATTTAACCTTTTACTTTTTAGAAAAATTAGGTTATATAGACTTTCAGCTTCTAACATCTCAATAACATCCTAATAATAATCACATCAATAAATACAGATCATACCAGTAGGGAGTATTTTTTGTTTTTGCCTTTATACAAATGATAAATTATTGAATTATTATTTGATTATTCCTTTATATGGAATCAGAAAAATTAATGCATAGTCTAGGTGGGTGATACCATCTATCTTGGACTATTCCTACAGAAATGTTTAATCCATCTCTATAAATATGAAGTATACCACCTAATTATCAGATGTTTTATTAATACAAAGACATTGGTATTTGAATTCCTTTGGTGTAAAAAATTCAAAATTTCTCTTTGCATTTTTCTGTAATGAGATAAATCCAAATTTAAAAACTAAAGGTTTTTCTTACTGCAAAAGCAAACAGGTAACCTGTAAAACAGAACTGAAAATAGAAATAAACAAGAAAAACCCTCAACAAAGTAGGTTTAGAGGGAGCATACGTCAACATCATAAAGGCCATCTATGAAAAATCTACAGCTTGCATCCTTAATGAGGAAAAACTGAGAGCTTTCACCCTAAGGTCAGGAATAAGACAAGGATGTGCACTCCCACCACTTCTATTCAACAAAGCACTGGATTCCTAGCCACACCAATCAGATAACAGAAAGAAATGAAAGGCATCCATATTGTCAAGGAAGGAGTAAAACTTGTACCATCTACCAATGACATTATAGTCTATATCATGAAAATCTAAGAGACTTTACCAAAAAAAGGCTAGAACTGATTAATTCAGTAGATTCACAGGATACAAAATCAACATCCAACAATCTGTTGCATTTCTACACACCAATAATGAAGCAGCAGAAAGAGAAATTAAGGAAACAATCCCATTTACAATACCACCAAAAATAATAAGATACACAGGAGTAAACCTGACCAATGAGGTGAAAGACCAGTACGCTGAAATCTATAAAACATTGATGAAAGGATCTGAAGACAACATAAAGAAACAGAAAGACATTCCATGCTCATGGATTGGAAGAACAAATACTGATAAAATATCTATAGTAACCAAAGCAATCTATACATTAAATGCAATTCCTACCAAAATACCAACAGCACTTTTCACAGATTTAGAACAGACAATCCTAAAATTTGTATGGAACCACAAAAAACCCCAAATAGCCAAATCAATCTTGAAAAACAAAAGCAAAGCTGGAGGCCTCACAATTCTGGACTTAAAGTTACACTACAAAGCTATAGTCATCAAAACAGTATGGTACTGGTTCAAAAATAGACACCTAGATCAATAGAACAGAATAGAAAACCCGGAGATGAACCCACAATTACATGATCAATTAATACCCAATAAGAAAAAGACGGTTTCTTCAACACGTGGTGCTGGGAAACTGGACACCAACATACAAAAGAATGAAAACGGACAACTTTTTTTATACCATACACTAAAATAAATTCAAAATGCATTAAAGACCTAAGTGTGAGACCTGAAACCATAAAAATCTTAGAAGAGAACATGGGCAGTAACTTCTTTGACATTGGCCATAGCAACTTCTTTCTAGGTATGTCTCCTAAGGCAAAGGAAACAAAAACAAAAATAAACTATTGGGACTACATGAAAATAAAAATCTTCTGCACAGCAAAGGAAACAATCAACAAAACTAAAAGAAAACCTATGGAATGGGAGGAGATGTTTGCAAATGATATATCTGATAAACGGTTAGCATCCAATAAAAAAGTTATGCAACTCAACACCAAAAAAAACAAATAATCCAACTTAAAAATAGGCAGAAGACATGAATAGTCATTTCTGCAAAGAAGACATCCAGATGGCCAACAGACACATGCAAAGATGCTCATCAGCACTTATCATCAGGGAAATGCAAATCAAAACTACAATGAGATATCACCCCATACCTGTCAGAATGGCTAAAGTCAATAATACTAGAAGCAACAGGTGTTGGTGAGAATGCGGAGAAAAAGGAACCCTCATGCACTGTTGGTGGGAATGCAAACTGGTGCAGCCAATGTGGAAAACAGCACAGTGGTTCCTCAAAAAGTTAAAACAGAAGTGCCTCATGATCTAACAATCACAGAGTATTTACTCAAAGAATACAAGAACACTAACTCGAAGGGATATATGCACCCCTGTGTTTATTGGGGGCATCATTTATAATATAGCCAAGAAATGTAAGTAGCCCAAGTGTCCATTGATTGGTAAATGGATAAAGAAGATATGAGATATACATATGTATAATATTTTATAATGGATAAATAATGGATAAATGAATGGATAAAGATGTGATATATATATAATATTTTATATATGTTATATATTATGTTTTATATTTTATTATTTATTTTTATTTTATTTTTTATTTTATTTACCTTTTTTATTTTAATATAAATATTATATATTTATTTTACTTTTAGTTTATTTATATTTTGCTATATTTTATATATGTTATATATTATGTTATATATATGTTATTATTCAACCATAAAAAAGATTAGAATCTTGCCATTTGCAATGACATGGGTGAAACTAGAGAGAAAACGCTAAGCAAAATCTCAGAAAGATATATACTACATGATTTCACTCATATGTGGAATTTAAGAAACAAAGCAAGCAAGCAAAGGGAAAAAATAAGAGAGAAAGAGAAAAATCAAGAAACAGACTTAATTACAGAGAACAAACTGATGAGTTAAATAAGTGATGGGGATTAAGGAGTGTACTTGTTGAGATGAGCACAGGGTATTGTATGGAAGTGCTGACTCACTGTACTGTACACCTGAAATTAATAAAACACCATACGGTAACTAACGGGAATTAAAATAAAAATAAAGAAATAAGAAAAGAGCAAATACTCATAATTCTATAATACAGTGAGGAACCACTATGTCTCTGATATGTCCTTTCCTGAGGCCCAGAGTCTATACATACTACAATCTCCTCTTCTGCCCCATATATGGGAGTACCTTCCATGTCAAGATGATGCTAATAGTTAATTTGTTCACCTATCTACTCTCTTAGTATCTACTAAACGTCAACTGCCCAAAAGGTGCCACATACCTGATGGAATTTTTTATATAGATACAGCATAATTAATTTGACCAGTTCCTTATTATTGGACATTTGTATCATAAACAAAAAATGAGAAATAATCTTTCTGGCTAAACACTGGAAAGGTTTGAGAAAGTATTTGCCTTGTCAATTAATTTTTGTTTTAAGATTTTATTAATTTGACAGAGAGAGACACAGAGAGAGAGGGAACACAAGCAGTGGGAGAGGGAGAAGGGAAGCAGGCTTCCCGACGAGCAGGGAGCCCGATGTGGGGCCCAATCCCAGAACCCGGGGACGAAGACCCAAGCCAAAGGCAGATGCCCAACCAACTAAGCCACCCAGGTGCCCCGCCTTGTCACTTAGTTTATAGTGAGTTTCAATATGTCAGAATTCCACAAGCTCTCACTTTATATTCTCTTCTTTAGTGTCACATTTTAAAATTCTTTCCAAGCCTGAAACTATGCAATTACTTACCTATATTTATTCTAGTACTTTTACAATTTGTTTATTGTAAATTTGATCTTTATCCTATCTAGAAAGTATGTAGCCCATAATGTGAGGTAAGAATCGGGCTTCCAATTTTTTTGACTAAATGGTGAACCAGTTGCCTTAAGAGGAATTATTGAGTAATACATTTTCCCCCCACTTGAAATATTATCATTATTATAAACTATATTCTTATATATTTATAGGTAAGTTTCTGAACATTTTATTCTGTTCCATTTATCTTTCAATTTATTCCCATATCAAAGCCACATTCATTATTTTTGTAGCTTTGTTACTTTAATGACGTCTGCTTGGCTAGGTACCCCTTGTTACTCTTCCTTTTCGACATATATTATTTTAACACCTTTTAGATCATTTTAGTGAGTTAGCCCAAATTCAAATAGCAAATGTATTTGTAATTGTGTAAATTTGAAAAGTAAACTTGATAAAACTTGGAGCATTCATCCAGATTCATTCTGCATCTCAGCAAAGTTTCAGTTTTCTTGATGTTTCCATTGTTTTCCTGATATTCTGCATGTCTTAAACTTATTTTTCATTTTTATCTCACTAAAAAAATCTTGTAATACTATTTGAGTTTATAGTGGGCCATTCCTATGAAGCCTACTTTATCATTGCTTTTAACTATGGTAGAATGCCCTTAACATAAAACTTACCATCTTAACCATGTTTAAGTATGCGGGTCACTAGCATTAAGTACATTCCCATGGCTGTGCAACCATAGCCACTATCCAACCACAGAATTGTTTTCAGCTTGCAAAACTGAAGCTCTGTACCCATTAAACACTAACTCCCCCTTCCCTGATACCCCTCAAGCCTCTGGCAACCACCATCCTGCTTTCTGTATTTCTGAAATTGACTACTTTCAGGACCTCATCTAAGCGAGATCACATGTTCTTTTGTAGCTGGTTTATTTCACTTAGCATAATGTCCTCAAAGTTTATACATGTTGTAGCAGGTGTCAGAATTCTTTCCTTTTTTGAGCCAATCGCATGTATATCCCATGTTTTGTTTTGTTTTTATTCGACGGTCAATGGACATTGGAGTTGCTTCTACTTTTTGGCTCTTGTGAATAATGCTGCTATGAACATGAGTGTCCAACTGCTTTATAACTTAAATGTTTTATATATCATGTGCTCGAACTATATAGATGGTTAATTAAACTACACCTCAAGTTCCTAGGCCTTATCAGCCTATAGGTATACATGGGGTCACAGTGATGACCATAATCCATATTGTACTTCTGTTTCTCTTACTTGCTCATGTGGGAGCAAGTCCTTCCCCTTCATCTAAATATTTCCCAGGGAATGTCTCATGCATGTTCACAGTTTGCCTTGACAGGAAAGTCAGAGCATGTGACTTCCCCTGTTCATTCCAGCTTCTCAATTACACCACACATACTGGGATCCTGAAGGGAATAATGTCACAGAATGAGCATTTTCCTGCCCCCTCATTAAATCCACCATCATATTCCATAACAAAGGAGAATGAAGGAGCTGACGGAATGTGTTAGAATGCTTCCTCTTTAAGAAGAGAAGGGGAGGGGATTCTGGCTGGTTCAGTTGGTAGAGCATGCAACTCTTGATCTTGGGGTTGTGAGTTCAAGTCCCATGTTGTGTGTAGAGATTATATAAAAATAAAATCTTAAAAAAGAAGAAGAGGAGGAGGAGGAGGAGGAGGAGGAGGAGGAGGAGGGGAAGGGCCATGAATGCTTGAACAGTAATAATTTAGAACTGTCGTGATATATATAGATGATGTTGAGGTAACAGTGTTACCAGGGGAAAGTTGAATCTCTTTCAACATTCTTCCCTTCCTACTGTAGAGTCTTAGCTAGATCTATGAGAACGTCTCCATCCCCTTATCAACCTTCAAAAAGGTTTACAATTACACAGCTTAGACTCTGGGCCTGCCAAAGGCAGGCTAGGCACAGGGATTTTCACTACGACTGAAGATTTCACTGGCAACTCGCTCCCTTGCATACTTCTAAGTGCAAAAGCACCTTTCAGAAAGAGTGCCCTTCACCTCAAGATCCTTTTTTTCTTTTTTAAAGATTTAATTTATTTATATATTTATTTGAAAGCAAGAAAGAGAGAGCGAGAGATCAAGAGCAGAGGAGAAGCAGGCTCGCCGCTCAATCCCAGGACCCTGGGATCACAACCTGAGCCCAAGGCAGACACTTAACTGACTGAGCCACCCAGGTGCCCCTCAAGATTCTTGACTATGTGGCTAACATTTATTGCCACTTACTGTGTGCCAGGCACTGAGCTAAGGACTGTATCTCTTCAATCCTCACAAGAACCTTATGAGAATTTAAATATGAGAAAATTCAAATTTGGAGAGGTTCCTGACTTAACCAGTAAGGACTAGAATTAGGACTCATGTGTTACTAAATGCACGTTAAGTTTTCATTTGTATATTGTTGTTGTTTTAAATTCCAACCCAGATCCATTTATTTCTTTGAGGAACTATTCTCATGTTCTGAGTAAAATATTCTTTGTGTTTTACTAATGAAGAGACCTCAGCTATACATACATGATCCAGGGATTTTCCCTAGCAAAACCTATTATTAATGCATCTGTAAAGCATACTTAAAATAATTAAAACTGGGGCTACCTGGGTGGCTCAGTCAGTTAAGTGTCTGACTTTGATTTTGGCTCAGGTCATGATCTCAGGGTTGTGAAACTGAGCCCCTAGTCCAGCTCTGCACTGGGCATGGAGCCTGCTTAAGATTCTCTCTCTCGGGACGCCTGGGTGGCTCAGTGGGTTAAGCCGCTGCCTTCGGCTCAGGTCATGATTCCAGGGTCCTGGGATCGAGTCCCACATCGGGCTCTCTGCTCAGCAGGGGGCCTGCTTCCCTTCCTCTCTCTCTGCCTGCCTCTCTGCCTACTTGTGATTTCTCTCTGTCAAATAAATAAATAAAATCTTTAAAAAAAAAAAAAAGATTCTCTCTCTCCTTCTTCCTCTACCCCTCCCGTCTCCCTCTCTTAAAAAATTTTAAATAAAATAATTAGAACTCTACAGTTTTTTAGTAGACTTTGTTTTCTTTCTCTCTTCCTCTTTAATTTGAGTGGCTAAAATTTAATTCTTTGCAATGATTTTCTCTTCTACCCTTCCTTAGCTATTTGGTCCCATAGTCACTTCTGAAGACACCTCGAGTGCTCATTCTTTACCGAACATAAATCCCAGAGCTTGTCATTGTAAACCCTCCCCTGTGTCAACCCTCAATCTCCCTATCCCCTCTTGCTCTGCCATACTTATTTAACCAAATCACAACCCTGATTTAACCCAGTTCTCTATTTATTCTGTGCCTACAGCCATGTAGTTGAACATGGTCCCACAGCCAGGGTGACTGCTTATCTTCAATTCATGGTCCCCTGCCTCAGGTGTGCCTAAAATGCCTCCTGATATTTACCCTGCATGCCTACTCCATTCTCCTATTCTCCTATTTAATTCTCCTATCACACACCTTTTCCTCTCTCCCAGATCTCTAAGATCCTCTCCCCCCATCTTATTCTCGGGGGATGATCTAGCTTCTTATTCCATAAAGAAAACTGAAATAATCAGAAAAGAGCTTCCCAAAAGCACCTCCTTCCGAATCTACTGCACCCTCCAGATAAATGATTCTGCTTCCAGATCAGGTCTGCACGAGATCCCATCCTGCCACACATATTGGTGATGGAAGCATCAACTTCATCCTTCAGTGACCACCCCCCCAACATGGACGACTAACAGACAGACACATTTCCTTGGGACCTAGAAAAACATTTTTTTCTCTGACAATAAAATTTTGTAAATGATCTTGTTGCTTTGGCTACCAGGAAGCTAGGGGACAAATTAATAAGTCATCTTTAACAATAGATAGATGGTAGATAGATAGATAGATAGATAGGAAGGACACAGACACTCTGCTTTACAGACTAACCTACTAACATTCTTGGTCTCATAGTCCTATCTATATTTTACCTAAGCTTGATACACAATATTGAACATAAATCACTTCAAATGTTTTCAGAAATGTTGGGAAATAATAGTACATAGAAATAAACCAGGCAGGGGCACTTGGGTGGTTCAGTTGGTTAAGCGTCTGCCTTTGGCTCAGGTCATAATCTCAGGTCATAATCTGCCTGCTCAGCGGGGAGCCTGCTTCTCCCTCTGCCCCTCTCCATGCTCCTGCTTTCTCTCTCTCTCTCTCTCTCTCTCAAATAAATAAATAAAATCTTTTTTTAAAAATTAAATAAATAGATAAATAAATCAGGCAGAGAAATAGGGGGGAAAAGGAGCATTTCGGGTTGACGGAATATGACATGAAAACACGTGGAGATACAACAGTACCTGCCTTACTTTGGGAACAGAGAAAAGTTTGACAGTGACAGAAAACACAACTGGAATACCAGGGCCCTGACTCTGCCTGGTACGTTCCAACACCAGATATCTGCATAGTTCATGTCACTTCATTCAGATCTCTGTTCAAAATCACTTCACCCAAGAGAGTCCTTCCTGGACCTAGTCAACCCAAATACTATCCACACACACATATACCACACCCCATCACTCCCTCCCCCTTTACTCTGTCTTATTTTCCTTCATTATGCTTAGGAACATCTGACATACATTTGTTTATATGGGTATTAACTACTCCTTTGATAGAATGAAGATCTAATAGGTAGGATTTTTTACGTTATTTTACTATCAAACTGAGAAAGACCTACTAAGCTATGCTAAGAAATTTAGACTTTATTCCGCTAGCAATGGGCAATGTCTAAGATTCATACAAAATGTGTTATGATCATATGTCCCTTTCTTAGAGAGAACTCTGGCAGTAGACGAAAGAGGAAATCCACTGCAAACATCGAAGTGATAAATTTTGCAGGTCTAATGAAGTTAGGGTAAGTAGCAATAGAAATAAAAGGAAATGGATAAATTCACAACAAACACACCCAGTAGACAAAGGGACAGTATATCATCATAGATTGAAACCAGGCATCAGACCAGTCCCTGGAGAGCTGTGCAACCTCCAAGTTACTTTCTAATCCTTGGATTCCTAAATTCTAAAACGAATATAATAGTTATACCTATCTACTTAACAGCTTTGTTATGAAGATTAAATGAGGTAACATATAACAAAACAGAACTGACTACACTTGGTGACTGCTGACTGAGCTCCATGAGGAAGGGGGCTGTGTTGCCTCATATGGAGCCCTGCCAGCCGCAGTAGACTCTGAATGCATTTTTATTGACAGCAAATGAGTTAATGAAGATGATCAGCAAGATAAACAGTCAAAGTTAACTACAAGGCAAATCCTTTAGGATATAAAATTAGTGAAGCAAAATGTGCCTCGTAGGTGCGGTGACCGTGCACATACCTGTTGGGTTTGAGAATGCAAGACTGAGATGGCTAGAGGTCTCTAACTAGAGTCAGCACTGGTAGGCAAAGGAGATACAGGTCCAGGTCTCAGGAAAGAACACAGGCTAGACAAAGACTGGTACAGCTGGTAGGACAAGTCTAATCGAATCGATCACATTAACTAAGACAGAGGCAAACAGACTTAGAGTAAGAATCCTAGGAAACAAAAACATTTAGCATTAGCCAAAGAAGTCAGGGCTAGAGACGGACAGGCAGTAAAAAGCTAATAAGAAAGATAAGACAAATTCAAACCTTGAAAACAAAAGGGAAAGATGTGAGAAAAATGGTCAACAGCATCAAAACTGGCACAAAATAACAGTTGAGTGAAAACTAAAAGGAGACCACCGGATTTTTTTAGCAATTAGGTGGTAGTGACCTTTGCAAAAGACGTTGTCATAAAATGGTAGGGGCAAAAGCCAGATTGTGTGGACTGAGGAGTAAATAGGACTTAAGGAGACAGGGAGGATGCCAGGAAGAACATCTCCAGGCGGAGAGAGAGAGGAGGAAGCAGGCTCCCTGCTGAGCAGAGAGCCTGATGGGGGGCTCGATTCCAGGACCCTGAGATCATGACCTGAGCTTAAGGCAGAGGCTTTAACCCACTGAGCCACCCAGACGCCCAAAAGACATTTTATTTTTAATGATAAAATAATGGTCTATAGAACATAATAGTTTTATCAAGTCTTTTAAAAAGTCAACAAAGAACAGCAGTCTATATACCCTACTGATTAAGTTATTTAGGAAATACATGACTTGTGAATAATTGAGTTATCCAGATTTTATATCAATTTTCAAAAATAATTTTTTTAATTTTAAAAAATAATTATAAAAATCAAGGATATAGAAGCATATGGTGTACTTCTTTATCTTTCATTACCTACTTACCCTATGAGGCAAAAATCACTATATCCGTTCCGTAAATGAGAACCCTGGCCTTCACAGAAATGAACTGTATTAGTCACAGTATGCTAACTGATACAGCAAACAATGCCCAAATCTCAGAGGCTTAACACAGTAAAGGTCTATTTCCTTCTAGTGTCACCATCCAATGTGACCAGTGAGGTTTAGGGACAGAAGCAAAGAGGCTCCATTCAAGGATCCAAGCTCCTCTCACTAGATAATCTACATCTAGATGGCAGGTGAGAGAAGAGACAAAACACAGAGTCCCATAAAACGCTTCAGAAGCCAAACAACAAACGTCACTCCCATCCATATTCCCCTGGCCTGAACTCAGTCACATAACCCCACCTATCTGCAGGGGGAAATGAAGTCCAACAGAGGACCAGGAAGAACAGTAGAAATAGAACCTGATGGGCACAGCATTCTCTGTCACATTAAGTAACATGACTAAGGTCACCTAGTAGGACCCGAAAGAGCCAAGATACAAACCCAATACTATTAACTCCTGAAAGGAACCTTGCTATCCTATCCCACTCAAGGTGATTCATTTCACTGAACCCACCCCCCACTGTAGCACGTCTTCAAATGGCCACAACAACTCTTGGTTACAGTGTTATGTGTATTTTTTTTCATCCATCATTTATGGTCCGTCCTGCAATTCCCTTTTACAAATCAATGGTTTCAGTCTTCTGAGGGGTGTATATACAGATATAAAATGCGGGGAGCCCTCCAAAGCCCATCCATGCTATGGAATGCATGAACCCCAAGCTAAGAACTCTTCTCTATAGTACCACTTTACTATTGACACTGTTTACCTACTTCCAACTTTCTACTTGCTTTCCCTGACTCCCACCACCCCCAACTTCAGTTGCACTGATCCCTCTCCTTATCACAGCTTCTGTCTCTTGATCTTTGCATCTGCTGTTCCTTTTGCCTACATTGCTTTTCCCTCAGAAGTCCGTGATCCATTCCCTCAAGATCTTTGCTCAGATGTCACCTTCTCAGGAAGACCTTTCCCCTTCCAACCCCACCCCCACTCATGTTTTTTCTCTACAGCACTTCCCACCTCCTAATATGTGACACAGTTTACATATTTATGAGTTTATAACTTCTGCCTGCATTACAATGTGAACTCCAAGAAGGCAGAGGTTTTTGTCTATTTTGTTTATTGCTCAATCCCCAGCACCTATGAAGGTGCTTGGAAACACCATACATATCTTTTTGAATGAACTGAGGGGCAACAAAGGAATAAAAAAGAGAAGGAGCACCCGGGTCGATATAGGGGCCTGGAAATATCCTGGTTCTTACGCTGGATTCAGGACTGCTTGTTTTACCATTCTGCTTCACAAATTACAGAGATATGTTCATATATGTAACATGCATATAACATGTTCATAGAACATTATAATTATATACTATGTTCATATAGCATCTATAATACACATTATATGTATTTATATATGTAAGCATATATAAAATTTATATTTATTATATATTAATGATATCTAACATTATATTATAACATTACTTTAATATTATAATTTTTTTTTAGAGAGAGAGCAAGAATGAACATGGCCTAGGGAGAGGGAGAGAGAGAATCTGAAGCAGGCTCCACACTCAGTGCTGAGCCCAAAGCAGGGCTCAAACTCATGACCCTGAGACTATGACCTGAATCAGTAACTTAACTGACTGAGTCATCCACGCACCTCTGTTGTAACTTTAAAGTACTATATGAGTTTACATAAATAATCCAAATCAAAACAGTATGCCTGCTCAGGTATACAGCTTGGCAAAATTTCTCTTTTAAATAAAATAGGTAGATGGAGAAAATGGCACCCCCAATGTCATTTTCATCTCTTAACTAGTTAAAAATAAATTCTATGTATACCTTTTCCTCAACTATGTTTTAATGGGCCACATGAAAAATTACCTTATATAATTCTTTTTAACACTATATCATGACCTTTTAAAAATAGCATCTGACCTGATGGAAGTGAAACTAACAGTTTTCTTTGAAAACCTACTCGAAGAGTTAGCTACCTAAAAGCATTTCTTTTAACTTAGTCCTTCTAAAGATTCCACGATTTTGCTAACAGGAATTAAAATCAGGAGAAATCTCAGCTGAAATGTTTTATTCAGAAATTTACTTTGCAAACACACACTCTTAAACGTGTCACAACAAATGTGGGATTCGGAAGCAAAAAGACATTATAAAATCCATGACATTGGTGAGAGATATACTTACAGACTAAAAAGACTGAGGAAGGGGTAGAGAGGGGAGAAGGACAGGGACAGGGGAAGCGTGGAGTGGGGAAGAGAAGTGGAGACCGCCGGCCCCCATCTGTGCCTGCACCCTGCAGAGGTAAGGCTTCAAACCGAAACGCTGATGGAACTCCTGAAAAAAGGAATCTGGAACCTACCACTGGGTCCACTGTGCCAGGGAATAATGGTAACAAGTCTCGCTTTTGAGTTCCAGCCTGCCATTTACTCAGCAGATACCAAACTGAGTCTTGGATTTATGATTTGTAAAATTTAGGTAATTTTGCAGAACTGTTACGTAAGCTCCTGTTTATTCAGTTCATTCAGTTACAGAAACTGCTCTGTAAACAATAAAATGCTAAGTAGAAATGTATTTCAAAATTTCTGACATAAATGCCCCAAGCCTATACATAAAGATTTATTATAGTAAATCCCATGTTGGTGGTCTGAAAAAGTCATGGGACTCAAACGGCACAGGGAGAAGGTTAGAAATTCCAACTCCATGCATGATAAAGTTAATCATATTTTTTTGGTATAAAACAAGAGCCTAATAGTCTTCCAAATACCCTCATAACAAAGAGCAAGGGGAGGGGAGATTATTACCATATACGTTCATTTGAAAAAAAAAAAAAAAAAATGACTACCTGAAGCAGAAACAACGAGCACTGAATCTTAAATTAAGACTGTTATCAATAACGGTTACTGGTCATTTTAAGCCACTTAACCAAATCAAAAATATAAAAGTATTCCAAGTGACTAAATATTCATGGAGAAATATACGCGATACCCAGCAAAACCACACAAATTTGCCAAGGGAAAATAATGTACTAACATGTTACGGCCTTTTTTGAAGGTCTGTTCTTAGATATAAAACAAACTCTCTTTAATTAAAACCTTTGCTTATAAACACATTTCCTGAGTAAGGAAAGCCTAACACATCCAATAGGAGTGAAACCCTGTCCCCTGGAAACAGAAAGGAGCCCTGGGTGGTTGACAATGGTCGTGTCATATAACCTTTTGTCACTCCTACCACAACAGCAAACATGCAACCTTAAACTAAGCAAGAGCTTTCTAAATTTAGATACTTTCAAATTAGGCATCTTCAGTTAGATGTAAAGGTTTAGTAAATTATTTATTATGTCTCTTATCTTTAATAATGGAATATCATGTTTAACTTGTAATCAAAATGGAAAGAAAGCTGTTATACCATGTATTAACTGTACCAGGACTCAGAGTTTCCAGTCTATATTTAGTTCACATTAAAATGGAAGCAAAGACGCAAACCAAGCTAAAAATAAAATGTTCTACAAAGATGAGATTTTTAAATGGATTGAAATCTAGCTTTATTTGGTCCCTTAAATGCCGAGAGCATTGAGCAGCACCTTAACTTTGCAGTGCGTTGCAAACCAAACTGTACCGTTTTCCACCATCTAGAACAGGGGTCAGAAAACTATGGCCCAGGGCGCCTGGGTGGCTCAGTGGTTAAAGCCTCTGCCTTCGGCTCAGGTCATGATCCCAGGGTCCTGGGATCGAGCCTCACATCGGGCTCTCTGCTCAGCAGGGAGCCTGCCTCCTCCTCCTCTCTCTTTCTACCTGCCTCTCTGCCTACTTGTAGTCTGTCTGTCAAATAAATAAAAATCTTTGTGTCTTCCTCAGTCACAAAGAAATGGAAAAATGTTCCATGCTCCTGGATTGGAAGAATAAATATTGTGAAAATGTCTATGCTACCTAAAGCAATCTACATATTTAATGCAATTCCTATCAAAGTACCATCCATCTTTTTCAAAGAAATGGAACAAATAATGCTAAAATTTATATGGAACCAGAAAAGACCTCGAATAGCCAAAGGGATATTGAAAAAGAAAGCCAACGTTGGTGGCATCACAATTCCGGACTTCAAGCTCTATTACAAAGCTGTCGTCATCAAGACAGCATGGTACTGGCACAAAAACAGACACATAGATCAATGGAACAGAATAGAGAGCCCAGAAATAGACCCTCAACTCTATGGTCAACTAATCTTCGACAAAGCAGGAAAGAATGTCCAATGGAAAAAAGACAGCCTCTTCAATAAATGGTGCTGGGAAAATTGGACAGCCACATGCAGAAAAATGAAATTGGACCATTTCCTTACACCACACACAAAAATAGACTCAAAATGGATGAAGGACCTCAATGTGCAAAAGGAATCCATCAAAATCCTTGAGGAGAACACAGGCAGCAACCTCTTTGACCTCTGCCGCAGCAACATCTTCCTAGGAACAACGCAAAAGGCAAGGGAAGCAAGGGCAAAAATGAACTATTGGGATTTCATCAAGATCAAAAGCTTTTGCACAGCAAAGGAAACAGTTAACAAAATCAAAAGACAACTGACAGAATGGGAGAAGATATTTGCCAACGACATATCAGATAAAGGACTAGTGTCCAGAATCTATAAAGAACTTAGCAAACTCAACACCCAAAGAACAAATAATCCAATCAAGAAATGGGCAGAGGACATGAACAGACATTTCTGCAAAGAAAACATCCAGATGGCCAACAAACACATGAAAAAATGCTCCATATCACTTGGCATCAGGGAAATACAAATCAAAACCACAATGAGATATCACCTCACACCAGTCAGAATGGCTAAAATCAACAAGTCAGGAAATGACAGATGCTGGCGAGGATGCGGAGAAAGGGGAACCCTCCTACACTGTTGGTGGGAATGCAAGCTGGTGCAGCCACTCTGGAAAACAGCATGGAGGTTCCTCAAAATGTTGAAAATAGAACTGCCCTATGACCCAGCAATTGCACTATTGGGTATTTACCCTAAGGATACAAACGTAGTGATCCAAAGGGGCACATGCACCCGAATGTTTATAGCAGCAATGTCCACAATAGCCAAACTATGGAAAGAACCTAGATGTCCATCAACAGATGAATGGATCAAGAAGATGTGGTATATATACACAATGGAATACTATGCAGCCATCAAAAGAAATGAAATCTTGCCATTTGCGACAACATGGATGGAACTAGAGCGTATCATGCTTAGCGAAATAAGTCAAGCAGAGAAAGACAACTATCATATGATCTCCCTGATATGAGGAAGTGGTGATGCAACATGGGGGCTTAAGTGGGTAGGTGAAGAATCAATGAAAGAAGATGGGATTGGGAGGGAGACAAACCATAAGTGACTTTTAATCTCACAAAACAAACTGAGGGTTGCTGGGGGGAGGGGGTTTGGGAGAAGGGGGTGGGATTATGGACATTGGGGAGGGTATGTGCTTTGGTGAGTGCTGTGAAGTGTGTAAACCTGGTGATTCACAGACCTGTACCCCTGGGGATAGAGTATTATGCCTCCATCAGAAAGGATGAATACCCAACTTTTGTAGCAACATGGATGGGACTGGAAGAGAGTATGCTGAGTGAAATAAGTCAAGCAGAGAGAGTCAATTATCATATGGTTTCACTTATTTGTGAAGCATAACAAATAGCATGGAGGGCATGGGGACTTAGAGTGGAGAAGGGAGTTGGGGGAAATTGGAAGGGGAGGTGAACCATGAGAGACTATGGACTCTGAAAAACAATCTGAGGGTTTTGAAGGGACGGGGGGTGGGAGGTTGGGGTACCAGGTGGTGGGTATTATAGAGGGCACAGATTGCATGGAGCACGGGGTGTGGTGCAAAAATAATGAATACTGTTATGCTGGAAATTTAAAAAAAAAAAAAAAATCTTAAAAAAAAAAAAAAAAAGAAAAAAGAAAAGAAAAGCAAACTATGGCCCACCAGCCAAATGTATGGGCCATGTTCTGGCTACCTGATTTTGTATAGCCCATCAGTTACAAAGGTTTTCACAAGTTCAAATGGCTTAAAAAAAAAAAAAAAAAAGAAGAAGATAAAGTGTATTTCTTAATACCTGAAAACTATATGAAATTCAAATTTCATGTCCTTAAAGTGTTACCACACCACTTATTCACTTAAGGATTGTCAATGGATGGGGCACCAGGGTGGCTCAGTGGGTTAAGCCTCTGCCTTCAGCTTGGGTCATGATCCCAGAGTCCTGGGATCAAGCCCTCCATTGGGCTCTCTTCTCAGCAGGGAGCCTGCTTCCCCCTCTCTCTCTGCCTGCCTCCCTGCCTACTTGTGATCTCTCTGTCAAATAAATAAATAAAATCTTCGGAAAAAAAAAAAAAGGATTATCTATGGCTGCTTTCACGTGACAATGGTAGAGCTGAGTAATTTTGACATAGACTTTATGTCCCACAAAGCTTAAGACTTTACTCTCTGAACCTCTACAGAAAAAGTTCACCAAGTTTTGCCCTAGATGAATGTTAATTATTCTTATTATTCAAAATACCTTCCTGCTCACACCTGGCAAAATACTAAAATTCCTACTCGCCTCTCATATCATATTGAGCTTCTGAACAAAAAAACCTATCAATATTATTTTATTCTCATTTCTTAACAATCTTCTGGCCATGTTTCTGCTTCTCCTCATATTTGGATCACTACCCCATCCAAAAATTCCATTCAGAATTATGGTTAAAAGTTTTGAGTAATAGTTTCTAATCTATTCTGTCTGTTTCGAATGTTGGTGTAAACTATCATGGCCCACTAATGGGCTCCCACCTACAATTTGAAAAATGCTGAGCATTTCTTCCCTAGATTACTCTAACTACAGTTACGGTGAAAGATAATGTTTTAGTTGCACCAACTGCATCTCCTTAAGCAGGGAAAAATACAAATCAATATTTCCATATAGTGCCTTACCGTAAAGGCACAAGAATTTATTTATACAACTTTCATGTTAAAGTAAAACCGAGGTACAAACTGAAGATTGTGATGACTATTTTGTTACTGTGCTTAAAGAGATGTCTTAACCCAGATATAATGTTGCAAAGTTCTGAATATCATTTAGGGGGTTAGGTATGTGTTACCTAAATTTAAAGACCCATAAAAAGAAAGACCCATCAATATTCCAAATTAACTGTAAGAATACATAGAAATGCCAGATCAATGAGAGCACAGTAAACCTAATTAGGAGATATTTTTGACACATGAAGCTTTAAGACCTTGGCGGAGATGAGTCATTGTCAGAAAAAGTCAGAGATGGCTCCTTTGTTGATACCACGTGGCTTACGATGGTTGAACAATCTCAGTCTGCAAATCTGACCGAGATTCCTCCAGCCAGTCCCTGTATTCATGGGCCAACAGTATCCATCGGGCAAAAAAAAGTGCACAAAACAAGCTTCTTTCACATTCATGTTCAAAACCAAGGTGGTCTGAGTTTATATTAATGCTGTTTCAGAAAGTCTTGTCCTTAACAAATATCTGCAAAATTTTCTCTAGTGGTAAATCTGAATGTAAAATCAACCTCCTCCTTAAGATAGAACTAAGAATTAGGAATAAGAGCTAACAATAAGGAGAGAGGATGAGATGGAATGAATTCTAGCTCCCATTGGCTTTCTCACATCGGCACCATTTCCACTTTTTTAAGTAAAGGATTTTTGTTTCCTTTGGGGAACCGGAGTCAGCCATAAAATTATCTACTGTTTAACACCCGAGTAGCTAGCTGAGACTACCCGAAATTCTACTTAGCTGATACAGAGAAAGGAAAAAGTGAAAAAAATAGTACACAGCAAGGGCAAAGAAACAAGAAAAAAATGAAAAGGAGAACAAAGAGTATACAAAGTGGGGATGTGAGGAGGATACTAAAATGTATGGGAGAATTTCATTATTAAATCAGATTAATTTTAAAAGCATGCCAGTCTTGGGGCTCCTGGGTGGCTCAGTGGGTTAAGCCTCTGCCTTCGGCTCAGGTCATGATCCCAGCATCCTGGGATCGAGCCCCATATCGGGCTCCCTGTTCGGCAGGAAGCCTGCTTCTTCCTCTCCCACTCCCCCTGCTTGTATTCCCTCTCTCGCTCTGTGTATCTCTGTCAAATAAATAAATAAATAAAATCTTTAAAAAAAAAAAAAAGCATGCCAGTCTTACTTTTTACTTTAAAAGTCATCATAAGTAGCCTGCTCGGTAGTATATGCAGCCTGTTGATTATATGGATTGCCCTAAGGGACCTTAGAGACAGCCCTTTGGGTGGATGCGGGGTCTGACCTCATGGCTATTTCCAATTTAGGTTGCAGGTAGGTATGCAGGGTACCTTTGGAAAGCCCCAGGGCACAATAGCCAGGGTCCACATTGGCCAAGTCATCATGTCCATCCGTACCAAGATGCAGAACAAGGAGCATGTCATTGAGGCCTTACACAGGGCCAAGTTCAAGTTCCCTGGCCGCCAGAAGAGCCACATCTCTAAGAAGTGGGGCTTTACTAAGTTCAATGTGGATTAATTTGAAGACATGGCTGAAAAGCGGCTTATCCCAGATGGCTGTGGGGTCAAATACATCCCTAACTATGATCCCTTGGACAAATGGAAGGCTCTGCACTCATGAGAACCTTGGCACTACCCCCTCCCGTCAAATTCATGCCCACCAATAAATCCAACTTCCTGTCAAAAAAATAAAAATAAATAAATAAATAAAAGTCATCATCTCCACTGCAAAACAAATAAACAAAACTGAGATTAGTGTTGTCCTAAAACAACCATAGAGAACTTCCACAGAGAAGGTCCATAGAGAATGAGGTAATTAAATGATAATCTATCAGGTTAGGCCGAACCATATGAAATTTCCCACATTCAACCACTTCTTCACAGCTTCGTGGAGATATAATTGACAAACAAAATTATATTTAAAGTATACAATGTAATAATTTGATAGACATACATATTGTGAAATAATTACCACAATTAGGTTAATTAACATAACCAGCAAGTACCTCACTTAATTAATGTGTGTGTGTCTGTGCTCGTGTTTAAGGATGCTTTAAATCTAGGGGTGCCTGGGAGGCTCAGTCAGTTAAGCATCTGACTCTTGATTTTGACTCAGGTCGTGATCTTAGGGTCATGAGATCAAGCCCCAAGTCGGGCTCTGTGCCCAGTGGCGAGTCTGCTCAAGATTCTCTCTCCTTCTCCCTCTGCCCGCCCCCGCTCTCTCTCTCTTTCCTCTCTCTCTCTTTCTAATAAATAAATAAACAAAATCTTCTTTAAAAAGTAGGAATGCTTAAGATCTATTCTCAGCAAATTTCAAGGATACAATACAGTATTGTTAGCTATAGTCACTATGCTGCCCATTAGATTCCCAGAACTTATTCATTCTAGAACTGAACTGTTTGCACCTTTTCAACAGCGTCTTCCCAGTTCCCAGACCTCCCAGGCCCTTGGCCATTTTTGACCTACTCTTGACCATTTCTGACCTACTGACCTCACAAATTCATGTAGTTCAACCTACCATAATGGAATACTTCCCCACCATTAAAAAGAATGAGGTAGATGTGTACACACCATTAGGGAAATGATGATATTCAAACTCCAAACAAGACACAGCATTGTGCACAGAATGTTCCCACTTGTACTTTTTAAAGAAACATATGTACATTCATAGACATTTTCTGGAAGTATACCAAGAAAAATGCCAACAATTGCCTCTGCGATGGAGACTAGAAGGTCTGGAGTGAGAGGGAGATTTGACTTTTCACAGAATACCCTCCCATCACTGAATAGCCTCTCACACTGTTCAATATCTTATTACGGGTGCACGATACTTATTTCAGTTAAGAAGTACCTGGATACTCTCCACATGCCACAATTAATTTAAGATTATTCAAATTATTTAAAACACAAACCAGCATTTACAACAAAGAACACTTTAAATAAGGTAATTACTTTGGTGGCCTTTTTTATCCCAAACCTAAACTAACCAGACAACTTCATGATCATAAGGCTCTTAAAGGAAACCAAAATAAATAACATGTTTTAATAATACCTATATATATGAAGCATTATATATAACTGTATAATATATACATTATTCAGTTAATAAATATTTTTATTTCTTTTTTTAAGATTTATTTATTTATTTAGAGAGCACGTGTGCATGAGCAGGGTAGGAGCAAAAGAAGAAGGAGAGAGAGAATCTCCAGCAGACTCCATACTGAGTGCTGAGCCCTACACAGGGCTGGATCTCATGACCCTGAGATCACATCCCATCTCATGACCCTGAGATCACTTCCACATTGAGTGCAAATCAAGAGCCAGAGGCTTAACCAACTGAGCCACCTAAGCGTCCCAGAACTGCTTTCTGTCTCAAAACCCACTAGCTCTCGGGCTAGTCCTGGTCTCACTCTCCTCTAGACATCTGTGGAGATGATCAAGCAAGCACAGTCTTTTTCTAAAAGATCTTTTCCCTTAACTCTTACCTGGACCATAATTGAACCGGTATTAAATTTAGGAAATTTAATACAGGCTAGGAACCAGTATTATATTTAGCAGTTCTCACTTTATTAATCCTCTTACTGTACTAGCTCTCTTCCCTGAGAATCAATATGTGTGATAAAGAGATGTAACTGATGAAATCTGTAGCATATATATACAGTCTGGATGGAGGTGGGAGGGGCACACAGAAAGGCTGAGGCTCACCCGACTCAGGAGTTTTAGGCCTGGATCTCAGCTGCTCATGTATGAAAATGCTGATGAAGTTACATGCACTTGTATGAGTTAGTATAAAATGCAGGACTTCTGAAATTCAATACATCTTGTGAAATTTAAGAAATATTTCATTTAATGATCACTATCTCTAATCATGGGGAAAAAAAAACCTGTGCTAAATATTTTTATTAGAAAGCTAAATGGAAAACCAATAATAAATGAACTTTAAAAATTTATACTTAGTCTTAAAAACATGCCTTACCCCAAACCATAGATAATATAAAATTTAAAATATATAAACTTAGCTATTACCATGAATTCATGAGACCTACAAATTTTAATTGTACCCCCTCAAATTTGTTCTTTAACTTAATTCAAATTAGAGCCATCTCCAAATTTTCTTTCAAGCATTATAAATGTACTGGTAAATTTTGATACGTTTTGCATGGAATTTTAACCATTGCATAAGAATCTAAAAAATATGCCACTTTTTAAACCTGCCATTTTGTTCACTAGTAACAGTTTCATGAACTTTTTTAAAATTGAGATTTCAGATGTTAAAGGCACTGTTAGAAAGTCACTATCTTGTTTAGCCTTAATCTTCTAAAAACATATTAAATCCAAATCCTTAAGTTATCACAGTTTTTATTAAATGAAGAAATGTCACTATTAAAATTAGTTACAGTGGGCAGTTAAAAAAAATGACAGAAGCAATCTTTGACTCTTTGCTAAGGGCATCTTGTTACCACTTGCATGTGCTTACCTCTATTTATTCTAGAAAATAAGGATACAGGCTAAAAAAAACATGATTTCATAAACATGTAATAAAAGTTCTACTCTCATAGGAGTCCATTGATCTTAAAAAACGAATTCTCATAAAACTAAGTATAAAATTAACTTTTACAGATTTACTTTTAATGAGAGCACACAAGCCCAGTAATTTCATTGGTTCTCTTCAAATAACCTCCTTAAAGTACCCCAGTGATTAACAGACTTCAAAAGAAAGATGTGTTTTAAAGTACGATGAAAACTTTAAAATATAAATAACCCTTCAGTGTGGTAAGCATTTCCTACGTATATGCCCAAGATCTATTTAAAACTCTTCAACTTTGAGCTCTCAAAAGCATCTGCTACAGACACACAAGTAACAGCACATATTACACAAGGCGGTTAATCTTCGTTAAGATAACCGTGGCTGTTAAGATCTGAACCCCGCGCTGAGCAGGAACCCACTACTCAAAAGCCTGGCTTGCTGATGTGTCACGCAGGGTGTTCAACCGCCAGCATCATTTACACAGGCGTCGCGCCTGGACTTCTGCCTTCCAAATGGCAGCGGGAGGTAAGGCGGCTGTCTGCTGTCACCTCCCCACCCATCCTTTCAGAGTGGTCCTGGGAGGAGACAGCTGCTGCCCACGGGAAGGGAAGGGGGGCGCGTTCTGCATCTCTGGCTGGTCGGCCTGCACCGGGATCCCTATGCAAGGCACATACTCCACCCAACCACCGCACTCAGGGAGGACAAAAAAATAAAACAGTCCTTTTAAGTTCCCTGGGTGGGAACTCTCCAGAGCGCTTCAACATTTTCCCACGCTCCCGCCGAGCCGTTCGTTCCCTGCTCCCCCAACGCAGCCGCCAGCCCCCGGGAGCCCACCCTGGCGGCCTCCCGTGCCGGCCCGGGAATCCCTTCCGGCCGCGCGGCGGTCCAGCTCCCGCCGGCCCCGCCCCCGGGTCAGGCCCCGCCCTCACCTTGCGCCCCACGTTCCCGGGATCTCCGGCGCGCGCTCCGAGCACCCCAGGCGCCCTCGCTCCTCTTCCCCGCCCCGAAGCCTCCCGCCTTCCGCGCTGCCCGAGGGCTCGCCTCACCTTGGTCCGGATCTGCCCGGAGGTGGACACTTTGCGGATCAGTTTCTGGGGTCCCTCTTGCTCCGCTTCGCTGTCAGAGGAATCGTCTCCGGGCCCCGCCGACGCAGCGGCGGGGGTGACCGCAGCGCCGGCCCCGGCGGCCGCTCCTCCCGCGGCGCCCGGAGGGTGGTGCTGACCGCTGGCCCCGGCCATCCTTTCCGACTCCTGTGGGGACACAGCACCGCCCGGCGGGGGCGGCAGCGGCGGTCAGTGGGTGCGCTCGGTCCGAGCCGGGCCCAGAGCCCCGCGCCGGGCCGCAGCCGCCATCTTCCGCTCCCCCTGCCGCCCCCGCAGGCGAAGGGGCGCGGGGGATCAGACGCCCTCCCAGCCGCGGCCCTCCAAGCCCCTCTACCCAGCTCCAGAGCAGCGAGGGCAGTGGGGCACAGGAGACGCGGACCCCCGCCCGCTTGGGACCCCTGTGTGCCCAGCCTCGGGATGTTACGGGGTTCCTGACCCAGAATACGACCTGCACGGGTAGAGAGGATGGGAGTGACAGAGGGACCGGGGCGACCTACTACTTCCCCCGGGAGCCTGGGGTCCCTAGGATGGACCGGGGGGATAGGGGGTGGGCAGGAAACCTCCGCAGCCCAGCCGCGCGAGTCGGGCAGGGGCTAAGCTCCCTCCCTTGGCTCACAGGGCAAGGACGGCCCCTGGAGTAGAAAGGGAACCTACAGCTTCCTCCCGACTCCCTTGGGTACACCCTGCCACCCCCAGACCTAGAATCTCTCCAGAACCTTGGGCCTCGCCGCACAGTTCCCACTGATTCAAAGCAGTTCCGCCTCCCCAGATGGCTGGGCGCTGCCCCTCGTCCGTCTCACGACCCCTCAGCGCATCTCTGCTGAACCGTACCTCTCCCGCCTCTGCCTCGGGGTTTGGGTCCTCTCAGCAATCCCGACCGCGGCGCTTAGTTTCTGGCCCACCCCCACCTCCATCCGGCGCACACGGAAGAGAAGAGCATTTTCCGGGAGGTTCCACTCCGCTCCGAGAACTTTTCGTTCAGAAAGAGCGATCCCTTTGGCTAACAGGAAACTGGGAAGGGCGTGGAGAGAGCGCAGAAACAAGAGAGTACACACGGCCCGAGACCACAGAATGCAAAATAAATGTCTAAACTGAAGCGCCCGCCGAGACTGCCTGGAAGAAAACAATGCACCGAGACCATGTGAACACCCTTGCCCGAGCACGAAAACACTGGAGGTCCTGGGAGAGCCACTCCCTAACCCGGACCAGAGCGGGAGGAAATGCGATCAACAGGCTGCGGCCACCGCTCACAACTCGTCCCAAGCGAGAGGGCTAAGCCGGCACTTGGAAACAGCAGCCTCGCGGCGGGGTGTGCACGCCGAGCGTCAAAGAACCCATGTAGGTGTGGGAGGGCTTGGGGGAGAAGATACTAAGATGACAGATTCCTCTTGTCATCCACGGAGAACTCTAAACTTAGCTGTGTTTTTAAGTAGGGCAAAAAGTCCCCGCCAGACTGTGGAGACTCTTCACACTTCAGTAAAGCACTTAATCTCTTCTGCGTGTTCGTGTCCTTCAGTCCCCGTTCCTAGTTTTTCAGTTGATATGACCTTCTACTTTTTCAGCTGACATGACCTTTAAGGGTCCTCCAAACTCGCATTCTATTGGAGTTTTGTTTCTTTTCAGTTGTAATCTTACTCTCAACACTAATTTGATTGCTATGTCAAAATTAACAGTTCGAAGAGGTTAGAAGAAACAATATTCAATCCCAATACTATATATCCGCATTGCTGATTAAAATGTAAAATGTGCCTGTTTGAATCTTCAAAGACAGGAGATTGCTGCCTTGAAATACTAACTGATGGAAGCTACTTCTCCAGCTTCTGTTGTCCTCTTTAGGAAGGGAAGGAGCTAGGCAAATTAAACTTTTAAGAGCCCTTATGGTTTTGTAAATATGTGATTCTAGATCTACACAGAACATATTGTTGTGACGGGAATTCTTTAAGAGAAAAATAACCAAAGTAACGGCCTTCAGCCCAACCTGTCTGGTCACTGATGAGTCCAATGGTTTGTCAGTGTAGATAAGAACACTTAGCAAAGGGCCTTTTGAAAGAATAAACCCAGTTCAGACCTCTCCTTTAATGACGGTGAGGCCCTAATCATGAGTTAGGACCAAAGTCAAAATCAGGTGATCACTATGCTAATATTCTATTCACTTCAGCACACCATGTAACAAAAGTTAGTTTGTCAATTATTATGTTTGTATTCACACTTTAGGCTTTCAAATTTTATATAGTAACATGTTCCTGAGTCCAGATAGAGTGATTAAACTGAAACACATTGTTGAACACCCATGCCCATCCTGAGATCTGAAGAAGAGGGCTGAATACATTTCTCATTCTGATTCAGACACTGACTGCTGAAAGATACCTTAGAAGTGTTTCATGTGCAAGAGTTGGGCAATTAATACCTCAAAGTGAAGGTATTTATACTCCACTAAAAACTTAACCTCAGTTGTACCTGCTCTTCAAAGACTCCTATAACGAGTTCTAAAACTTGGTTGTGACTTTGAAAGCACAGCCAGTCTTAGCCTACTCATGCTAAATAAATTATCCCTGCTCTACAGTTTCCCTAGCACATAGAATGCTCAGAGTGAAAACAGTGTGTAGGCAAATGAAGGAATGTCACTTCATTTCCCTCAAAAGGCAGTTCATGAAAACCCTCTTTTCTTTAATTACCTCTTCTGAGGAGACTGTTTCAAGTAATACCTAATGTAAAGTACCTGATCCATTAGATTCTTTTCAGTTCTTATCTGTAAATTAGAAGTTTCTAGAATGAATATCCAATCTGTATATCATATACCTGCAATGCACTTCATTTCTGCTAAAAATATAATAGCAATGTCAAGAGCACCATATTTTCAACCATTTTAATGTAGCTCAGAATGGCAACTGAAACAAATTTCAAATATGTGGCATATTACATTATTTCTTCAATTTACAAGATTCCCTTGACTTTTACCTTACTTGGTGTTTTTAGACTTTATTCAAATAATTTCTTAGATGAGTCTTACGTATTTATTATTGTTACTCTGAAATCTTTGTTTGATACATAACATATCACAAACACGCTATTAAAAACTTGGACATAAGCCATGCAGACACTGCATTTGGGATGAAATGGAAATAGGAGCTACCACTAAATTAGGTTTCTACTTTATAGGGCTTTCTGCCCCATTTAAAGAAGGAAAAATTATTACTCTGAAGATGTATAAATCACAGCCAATTCTCATTCTGATACCAACTTTGTGAATATTAGCATTCACATATTCACACGGATAGATATTTTAAATTATAGTCTTATTATTGATTATTACCTATAACAAAAAAGTTTAATATCCATTTGCAACCTTTAAGTCCCTTATGGTCTATGCTTTTATGTTAAACACTATATCACAAATATGTAGAACTCTACACTTGTGTACTGAAGAACCCAAGTCAGACTTTCAAACAGTAACATTCTAGGACTCATACTCCTAGTCAATGGGAACCATGCAAAGAACACTGCAGGCTGAATAAGTACGGGTCTGCTTTCATTCAAACTTTATAACTACTTCCACAATATACTATCTGTTATATATTTGAAATTCAACATTCAAAACTTTACTCCATCAAAATTTTCTGGGTTGTTACTTGAATAAGAGATTTTAGATTCATCATGATAGCAGCTACATGTACCTAGGGGTATCCCTGTACCTGAGGCAAAAAACCTTTTGTCATCTAGGCCTAATGCACAAATGTGCTTGTAACCTATCATTTATATTTTGGCCCCTTTTCCTTTGAAAATCCTCCCTTGCTAATTTTCTATTAGTTTTAAATCATTCCATCAAAGCCAAGTAGATAAAAACCATATGGAAATAAAAAACAAATTTTAGTAAGTAAAATGTACCCTAATGTCCTAGTGTCACTGTCTGAGGTCTGCTTTGTAAATACTCCCACAGTTTCTGAGTTTTGGCTGGAATTCAAGCTACCCATCTCCCCACCCCTACCCTAGGACATCATCTATGAGTAAGGGTTATTTCCCTAAATGTCTTCCCTCCCACCGCCAAAATATTTTTGTATTGATTAGGAATTTAGGTAATGCCTTTCTGCCCACGGATTTGATTACATCCCAAAGCTAGTATTAAGGAAAATACACAGAAGCCCGAATGCTAACATTTATCTTCTTTTAGGCCTGATGCCCTAGCTGGAGTAATGATAAGGCTAACTATTTGTTTAAATGCCCTCACTTAACTCAATAACTTCATTTTATCTCCAAATACAAAGAATGTCATGAAGCCCAGTAGCTGACCCTTAGCTCCAGACATGGGTACATTGCAAGCCAGAAGTTCTGTTCTCTTTACTACTATTCAGCATCTGTTCCTGAGATTATGTTTACTCATCTGTCTGAACAGTTCTAGGTAGAATCGTATCATCATGTTTTAGGTTTCATCAAAAAAGAACAAAGAGAATAAATCCTTATAGGTACGTCTTTATACACAATAAGGAATAATTCAGGGTCTATGTGTTGTGAATATTTCCTATTCAATATTAAACATTCTTATTATAAATATAAAGGAGTATACTTTTATGGTAAAGTATTAAAATTGTTGATATTTGAAATCAGACAGTAGATTTTCAATAACTGCCAAATGGACTCCTAGTCAAAGCAGATGTTCTTAGCCCATGGTCTTTGAGGGTCCACCAACTGGGCTTCAGGAATTCTGACCCGCCTGAAATTTTATTATTATTCTTATATGCGTGTTGCATAGATACATTGTGTGGAGAGACGCCATAGCTTTGGTTAGATTCTTTAACCCACTGAGCCACCCAGGTGCCCCAACTCTGGTTAGATTCTTAAAGGGCTCATTGACCCAAGATAAGTTCAGAATTCCTGATTTTGATGGATTTTGTGTCCTTTCAAAACATGTTTAGACAAAGCTGATATTTCCTCCCTCCGATTCAAATACTTAAATTAACATTTAAGCATTCTTCCCCGCCCCCCCCCAATTTATCACCCTGTTTCTTGTCTATGCCACTTTTCAGTAACTTGGGTTACATTTTTTTAAGGAACTTAAATGAGAATTCTTAGACATACCCATATGACCACAGGTTTGCAAATAAAATCACTTGGTCAAAGTATCATTTTGTGCCACATACATGAGATCTCTGAAGATTTTTTTTTTAACTGTCTGAATTTCAACTCTTAACATATATGAAACAAGGCATTCTGTTAAGAATGTATGCTCTGTGAAGATGCAAGGATTCGTGTTTGGGTTAACTGCTATATCCAAAAGTCCTGGAACACAGTAGGTGAGGGATAAAATCTCTGTGGAGTGAATAAAAAGGCCTTCAGTGTTTAAAGAAAATAAAACCAATTTTTTTTAAGGAGAGTTCTGCAGTCTGGAGAAAGCATCACAGTTCATTCACACATTTCTGTTAGGGCTCTAGTTTTAAAGGCAAATAAACGAGCACTTTCATTTTTGTCACCTGAAGTAAGGCAACATTAAACTTTTTCTCTATTTTTCTAGGCATGAAGTAGTTCTGCCATCGGTCCCCTAAAGCAAAATACTATATAACAGGGCATTTTTCACTGTGATTGGTGTTGGCTTAAAGCATCTGGGTTCAAAAGGGACTTCATATAGGAACGTTTAAAGCTTTAAAAAAAAAAAAAAAGTAACAAAACCAGGTCAATGAATTTAGTTCTCAGTGATCTTTGATTTAAACTTCAAACAGAATTGTAGTTTTAGTTTCAAGAACAATTTAATCCCCAGTGATAACCACAATAGAAGAAATAGGAGCAGATGGGCAACCTAACAACATGTTCAAATTTGCAAAAGCAAAGACAGCTGCAGATACAGATGGGTCAGAGTCCAAGGACACTTTTGAAAGGTCGGGAAACAAGAGGCAGAGAAATGCATTTGGGCAAAGGAGCCTAGAGTGTACCTACTAGAAAAGAAAAAGGAGAACCAAGCCTGACACCTGACCTAGAAACTCTTAACAGGCAGAGGGCCAGTCTGAGCAGACACGCAGAGTCCCTGGGAAAAGAACATCCGAACACGTTGAACAGAACACGGGTGAGGCCAGAAATTTCAGACGAGGGTTTCCAGACAGGTTCAAGAATTTCAACCAGGACGGAGTAGCAAACATCGAGGCAGGGCGTGGAGAGCCAAAATTCGATGCCAAGGAAAAGGCAGCCCACACAGGATTACAGAGCTCTGAGTGAGACGGGGATTCCGGGGTAGAATCCCTGGAGGGATGTGAGATGGTTCTGACTGTCTGAGTTGGAAGAGAGAAGGAAGTTGGAGGAGTTTGAGGGAACAAATCCAAAGCCCCCCGATCTCTTCCTCCTTATCCTCACACACGCAAAACACACGCACACGCTCCTCTCGGTCCCTGAAATGACCCGGCCTCTGGGTGGCATGTGCATGAGATCGAGGTTAGCTCCCCGCTTCATCCCGGGCAAAACCCTTGAACCCCGGGGCCGTAGCCGCTAGCAGGAGGCGTGGCTCCAGGGTCCCAGCCGCCAGCAGCCTGTGGTCGCCGCGGTCCTTGGGAACCTGTGCGCCCAGGTGCCTGCCAGGGCGCGGTCTCGGGAGGCAAGAGCTGTCTCCTCCTAGCCCGCACGCTGCCCCCAGAGTCAGGGATTCTCCTCTCCCTCCTCCTACCCTCCGTGCTCTAAAATCAAGTCAAAAGTTGAGGAGTCGATGAAGCAAAGGAAACGGTCCTCCGAGGGCCGTCGTCAGCGGTTCACCAGCGGCCCCTCCGGGAGCGCCTCGGCTGGCCGGACAAAGGCGCTCCGGGCGGCGCGCGAGGAGGAGCCCGGGCGGCGGAGGAAGCGCTGCCCCGGCTGGGAAGCAGCTGGGGACCTCATCCCGGGCCATTTCCTGAACGGAACCCGGCCCGGGCGGGGGGGAGCAGAGGAGAAGTGGGAGGGGGTGGGCGCGGGCGCTGTACCCACCGGTTCCTCCCAGGCCGGGCTGCGGGCGCCGGGCGCGGGGCGCACGTGCTGCGGCTCCATCGCGCCGCCCGCGCCCGCCGGCCCCCCGGGCGCGGGGACCCGGGCCCCCGCCGCCGCAGCCGGGGCCGCTGGATGCGCTTCCCTCGCCGCGGTCCTCTCGGCCGCCGCCGCCGCCGCCGCCGCCGCCGCCCCGGCTCCTGCCCGGGGCCAGCCACCGGCCCTCCCGCCGTCTCCGGCTTCCGCCGCGCTGCGCTCTCCCGCCCCCGCGCCGGTCCCTTCCTCCTCCTCCTCCTCCACCTCCTCGTCCTCGGTCCAGCTCCGAGCGGTCCGCTCCCCGCCGCCGCTGCCACCGCCTCCCACGGCCACAGAATCCGCCCCTCGCTCCTTCCTCCGCCCCCGGCTCCCTCCCCTTTTCCTCCCCGCTTCCCGCCCCTCCCCCCGCCGCCCCCACCTCCCAGCGGGCGGCCCGGGACGCACGTGACCCCCCTGTCAGGCCTTATAAGGCGCGGAACCGAAAGCGGCCGCCGGGTGGTCACGGGCACCGGGCGGCCCGGCGGACGCGAGCAGGCGTTCCCGGGGACGGGCTGCCGGGCGCTCCGGGAGCAGCGGGGAAAGCCCGGGCTGGGCGGGTCGGCGCGCTGGCCACCGAGCGGCGGTGGCCCAGAGTCCCGCGAGACGCCCCCGGCACCCCTCTCCCTCTCTCCCCTCCCGGTGCCCGCAGCCCGCGCCCGCCTCCCTCCGAACGCCGGCTGCCGGGGCCGCGGGCACCTCCCCTCCTGCGGGCGCTGAGGCTCGAAGGAAACCGCACTGGACAGTTACCGACGTCCCCGGAGCAGGGGAGGTAGCTGCACTCCAGAGCCGCTCGCGAACCAGCTGCGCCGTATTCTTTGTGATGTTAAAAAGATTGTAGATGGGTTAGCCTCTGCGGTAGGGTTTGAGCTGGAGAGAGTGCTGCCTTTTATTCCTTTTTAATGATTAACGGTTTCGTGAAAAGAAATCCGGCCACGGAGTCGATACGCCTTCCAGTTCCAGCAGTACATTCATATTAGAGAAAGGGACTGGTTCCCAGTGAGTGCTCAATAAATGGCAAGTCACCTCCTCCGGCCCTTTGAAAACGTTACCAATGGCGTTTCCGATCATCTTTCTGGCGTGGAAATCGGTTTCCATCTAGTTCCTAGCCAAGAATGGCTTTTCACGGGTTATTCCCTCTCCTGGACTTCCAGGCTCCTTCTATCAGCATCTTCCCAGGGCTCTTAATCATGTCAAACACATTCACACGTTTTTAAAATAAACTGAAAACTAAGAACACTTACTGGATCCAGTCTGCCTCCAGTCCCCACCTCCTCCCACCTAAGCTTTTTGGGAGATAAAGGCCGGTTCCCATTATTCTCACATACATATCTTAATCTACTACTCATTTTTCCCTGCAGACTTCTTCCACCAAGGCGGACAAAGGCCATGTGTGGCTTTAAAAATAACCTAAACAATGAGATTGTTGTGGTTTTTATTTTCAGTTCTCTTCTTACTTAACCCATCTGCAGCATTTGTCATTGGAGACCTGACTTTTGTCCTTGAAACTATCTCTTCCACTGGCTCTTTTGACACTTCTGTCTCCAAGTTCTCCAACCATTTCTTGTTCAGCCCTCTTGCCACCTCTTGCATGTTGGAGTGCCAAAATAGTCGGCCCTTGCTCTGTTTCTAATGCTGCCTGGTCTGTGCACACCCACCCCTGAATGAATTCAACTACCAACCATGTGCTGATAACTCATAAATGGCCATCCCTACCCCAGATCTCCAGTTCCCTAAAGCCGATTCCTTACCAGAAATTTCTACCCTGACGTCCCATGGACCTTAAATTCAGCTTGATTAAAACAGAAGGTAAATTTCCTGCCAGCTGGTTTTTCTCTCATCTCATGTTCTCAGTAAAAGTCTTCATAATCCACCTAGTCACCCAAAGGAAAAATCTGAAAATTGTCCCACACAACAGAACATTCCTATCACCCTCCTATCTACCTCCCTCCATTTCACTGTTCTTGCCTGGTTTCAGGTCCTTTGTTTTAAGCCCAGAAATACTGCATTTCTTTCCTTAATAATCTCACTGTCTCAAAGCTGGTGGGACCTCCACCACCACCATCTCTCACACTGTGGCCAAAGTAAGCCTTCTAGAATGCAAAATGGAGTGAGTCATTCCCTGAATAAGCCCTTCTTAGAGCTCCCCACTTGTTACCTGTAGGATGAAGTCCCAGTATCTTAGCCAGTATCTATTTCTCCAGTCTCATCAAACAACTCTGAGCTCCTCACATGCAGTTCCCCGTAAGGCCACTTAATTTTATGCTGTGTTGTCTCATGGGATACCCTTCCTCTTACTCAGCCTATCCAAACACCTGCTTATCAGGATTCAATGTAAGAATCACTTTGTTATGAAATCTTTTGACCCTGCTGCAGGTTAGAACTAGCCCCTCACTCTGGATGAAATGCACACCCCTCTACCCCCATCACAAGGCCTTGGAAGACTTTATTAAACTCATTTTTTTAAACTCATTTTTTAACATATAGTATCCCTGATGAAAAGTATTATGACTGACTTATCTCCGTTTTCCTAGTTCTCAGTAGTTTCTGATGTATCATAGGTACTCAGTAAAGGTTGAATAAATTAATTATGTGATAGAATTGGAGTCCATATTTTTATAGCTATGGGAAACCAGTTTTCTGTGTATTATTTCATTTAATTCTCACAATTCTGCAAATAAAATATTATCATCTTTTATACTGATGGAAATTGAAACTAGGTAAGAATAAAGCAATTTGCCCAAGGTGCCACTGTATGAAGTGCAAAGCCAGGACTATAATCCATTTGCCTAGGTAAATTAGCTGCATGTTTATCTGCCCATCGTTTTTTCACCTTAAATCTTATTTTGCCCGCTACCATAGTTTTCTTTTTGTTATTGGTTGCCTGGTATATATCTTTTCATCTCTTTATTTCCAATCATTCTGAGTCATTATGTTTTATGTGTATCTTGTAAATAACGGTATTTGAATTTCGGTAGTGTTAACTCATTCTGAGAGTCAGCCTTTTAGTCGGCTATTTTAATCAGTTTTCATTTATCATGTTTATCAATTAGGGTAAAAGGTGATTGTAAGAAAGAGATCCTTCCTCTCTGGCTTCTCCCAATCACAATGTTTATTTCTCTTTCCTGAAACAGTCTTAGGATAAGTGGTCCAGTTTGTTAGGGTGGCCCCTTTGCTCTGGATTGCTATTCTTTCCCCTAGGGCATTGCCTTTATCTACCTGGGAGAAGCCGGTTAAAGGAGTTAGTTCTAGCTCAAGGAAAGAAAAGAGTAAAAAGGAGCATAAGCCTGACTTCTTAAGCCTAAATCCAGAAATGACACACTTCTCATCTGCTCATGTGACACTGGCTAGAACTTAGTTACATGGTTAAACCTAGCATCAAAGAAGCAGGAAAATGAAGCCATTAGCTGGGTGGCCATGTTCCAACCAGAACTCTATGACCGTGGAAGACAGAGAACAGACCTTGGTGAAAACTAGCATTCTTTGTTACACCAGGAATACCATCTTTGGATTTATTACCACCTTCTCATTTTGTATTTATTTAACTTTCTTTCTCTTTGCTTCTTTTTTGCATCTTTCTTGCCTTCTATTCCTACTGTTTTGGAATTTTTACCTTTTATTTCAATTTTTAGTGGTTACCCTTAAAATATGAACATTTATACTTATCATCCAAGATTCCATAAATAGCTTCAACCCCTTCCTTTAAAGATGATCTTAAACAAAAATAAGTAAAACACCTTAGTTCACAATTCCTATAAGCTATGTATTGCTATATAGTATCTTTTTTTAGGTCTTGCATATTTATTTCTTTTTTTTTTTAATTATGTTCAGTTAGCCACCATATAATACATCATTAGTATTTGATGTAGTGTTCAATTCATTCTATCTAGTATTTTTTTATTCCCTATGTATCTTTTAGCTCTTCACTAAATTAGTCATCACCATTACTACTTTTATAATTATTTGATTAATTTTCCCAACATATTTTCTCAGTGATTTTTCTTACTATTTGCTTTTTGTATCCCATCCTTTCCTTCTGGGCTCAATTAATGTCTGGTGAAGTATGTTCTTCAGTATTGTTCTTCATCAGATCTGCGAGTAAAATTCTCTGTTTTGTCTCTCGCTCTCATATTATTTTCTCTCACATTCTTGAATCAGAATTTCGTCAGCTAAGGAATTCTAAGCTGGAAACTATTGACTTCTGTATCTCGATGTTACTGTTTCATTACCTTCTGGCATCTACTATTTGGTGATAAAAGGCTGGTCAGTCTCATTATTATTCCTTTATAGACTCTTTTTTCACCATAGTAACATTTTTCTTTTTTCCTTTCGTTTTTTTTCCAGTTGATGTTTACATTAGTGATTTCTGTCTCGGTGATTTTGTTTTTTAGATAGCTTATTCAGGACTCAATATGCATCTTCAGCCTGAAGACTCAGGTTCTTCTTTAGTTTTGGACAATTTTCAGCACTTAGGTACTTCAAATATTCCTTCCCCCCACTCTCACCCCAAGCGTTGCTTTTTGTTTTGTTTTGTTTTTTTCCTCTATTTTATGTTTCTGGAACTCCTATCAGGTAAGAGTTTGAGTTTCCCTTTTCTCGTGTCTTAATTTTTCTTCCATGTTTCTGCTCTTTTTTCTCTGTGCTGCTCTTGGGTAATTTTCCCAGATCCCTTTGATTCTCTCTCTCAGATTCTCTTTGCAGCTGGATTATATACTCTTTAATATGGGCATTGAATTTTAATTTATTTACATTTCTAAAATCTTCATTTCTTTTCTTTTAAAGTCTACCTGCTCTTTTTGCTCATAATATCTTACTTTTGTTCTAGAGTCTATTCTTTCCTTTATCCCTTTGGACATTTTAAACACCTTTACTTAAAAGTCCTTCAAATTGCTCTAATATATCACTCTTACCACAACTCATACTGAGTAATGTATAGAATCACTGAATCACTATATTGTACACCTGAAACTAACATAACACTATGTTGACTATACTAGAATTAAAATTAAAAATTTAATTTTTAAAAATTGTTCTAATATCTGTAGTTAGCAGAGTATAAATTCTCCCATTTGTTGCACTAGCTAAGTCAGAATTGTGGTGGTATGTTTCCTTGTGCGCTTTCTAGTGTTTTACTGTGAGCTTCTCTTCAGTGGGACTTGTTTTCCATGATGGGTGTGCAGCCTCTGTGAGGTATTACATTTGACCCAGGGACCTCCAAGTTTTCCTGGCTCACTTACATGTCTGGCAGCGGATGCTGGAAGGCTCAAGCAGATGAAGGGGTTCCTTGGGTTTCTCCATTTCTAAGAGGCTTCTCTGTGATTCTTCTCACTATGGTGGCTTCTGGATATCTGGATTGACTTCTTACATATACAGGATCAGGGTTCATAAGGTGTATGTCAAAAAAGAACAAGCCAGATGGGTGGTGTATTCTATTACGAACTCCCTTCAGAAATCATACAGTATCAACTTTCACCAAGTGAATTGAATGGAGTTGTCACAAGACCCTGCCCAGTTTTAAGGGTATGGAACATATGGACCTCAAACTCATCAGTGGGAGGAGTATCCAAAATATTTTAAGAGGAACGTTAGGATGAGGTATATCTACTCGTGCAGTGCTCTTTGGAACATCTGATCTACCACAGTGATATATGTTAGTGAATTTCAGTGTTACATGTCTGGGCAACCAGAGGTTAATTCTCAGATTAGATTATATTCATAGAAGGATATTCCTTCTCTCTGACCTGGGACCTGGAGAGCATGAGTTAGCTCCCAGCAAGCTAAAATGCGAGCATAGAGCCTTCTCCACACTGAAGAAGCACAGGGCTGCCACATCTCACTGCCCCAGATGGATCTTTTATGGAGCCTATTGGAGTCTAACAAAACCTCCCATAGAAATCATCTGACAGAGACTCTCTGCTTAAGGCTTGTACTTGAAGCAAGTTTACAGATTACATCTTAGTAATAATGCACTACCTGAAGCAGGAAATAGAAATCATAGCCTTTGGTCCATTTTATCAAAGTAATGTGGGGCACACACACAAAGAAGTGCGATAGCAAATCCAACTTTTTGCGGCTCACATTGGCCGTTATCCCTGCTGCCTTAATAAAGAGACCCTTCGTGGCTTTTCAGGTAGCAGGGTGCTGCGGGTGTTTTCTACTTATTATAGACCACAACTTAGGCGTACGAATTCTACAAATGATTTTATCTCACTCTTCTGCCCTCATCCCACACAATTTCATGAGAAAAACACTTAAAAAATCAAACATTTGTTGACTATGAATATAGTTAACTAAAAAATACAATTAAGGGAAAAGGCAGGTTTAAAAACACAACATATAACATATGTAAATATTATGTAATGATGTATTAAGAAGTTTGGCAGGATATACCTCAATGTGGTTAGTTACTACTGGTGGGCGGGTAGATTCCGCAATCTCTTGTATTTGTCCTTTCTCGTTTTGTTTGATGTCTGGTAAGATTGTGCACGTTCTTTGATTTTCTTATCTTCCCACAGTAAGTATTTATTGCTTTTGAGAGAAAATTATGAACAATTGGTCATAATTAAACTAATAAAAATCATCATAGTTAGGGAAATATAAATCCTTAAATGCATAATAAAGAGATACATTGGGACTAGGAAATAAGGCAGAGGAAAAGTGAAAATAATCGGGGCCTACGGCTATGTCTTCTAGGCCAGTTGAGGGTGAAGAATTGGGTCTAGAGTTAAAATAAAATGTGACAAATTTCACTGTGATTCAAACTGGGAAATTGTGAGGTTCCCACCAACTGAGCGAAGCCAAGGTTAGGGCTTTTGTGATCCCTGAGAATACAGTCAGTGGACTTCATCTGAGTGGTGGCAGGTGTCCAGCTACTTTGGATTCAGAGTTAGAGTTCTAGATCTCAGGAAGAGGGCTGTCAAGAGCCAAATGGCAGAAATCAAGCCAAAGCAAAATGCTGGGAACTGGGACAAGGGACATGAAGGGAGCGCCGACCAGGTGGCTCAGCACCCAGTTCAGTGGTCCTCAGGGAGATGGGAGCAGGGGCCAATAGGCCAGAGAGGGCAATGGGACCCAGTGGTCAGTGGTAGCCTTCAACACTGGGTGATGGGACAGTGAATTTGAATAAAACGACCCCAGATTAAGGGACTAATGTTTTTACAGTGGTTTTCTCAGAGTAGGTTAAAGGTATTTTCTTTTGGAAAACTGCAAGGAAGAGATGAAGGCAAGAGGGTGAGGTTTGGCACAGGATTTGCTGTAAAAGCGAACTGTGATCAAACTCTTGCTCTTCTACTTATTCCTTGAGACCCTGGGCAAATCGTTTCCTCCATTGTAAACGCAGCATAACGATACCCATTTCTCAGTAGTGTGTGAGGGATAAGTGAAATACTGTACTAAAAATGTCTGGCTTGTCCCTTAGATGGGGGAAGGGGGGTGTTACTTAAGAACAGCACCGGGGGGAGGGGGGAGCGCCTGGATGACTCAGTGGGTTAAAGCCTCTGCCTTCCGCTCCGGTCATGATCCCAGGGCCCTGGGATCAAGCCCTACATTGGGCTCTCTGCTCAACAGGGAGCCTGCTTCCCCTCTCTCTCTGCCTACCTCTCTCCCTACTTGTGATCTCTGTCTGTCAAATAAATAAATAAAATCTTTTAAAAAAAAAATGTCTGGCATAATATAGGTGTTTTTTACAAACATAACTAAAAAGGAAAAGAAATGAAGGGAATATGACTTTTATGTCCCACAAATTAGACAAGGACCATCCCCCCTTCATCCCCTCATTAGAGATGTCCTATAATCTTTGAAAACTAGCAGCTACTGGAATTAGAAAACCATCCATTTTTTTAAAGCTTCAACATCACAGGTTTTTAAAAGTCCTTTTTAGATAAGTGACACTTAGGTTTTAATCATCACAAAATCCCTATGAGATAATTATTATTATCTGCATTTTACATATGAGGAGACTACGGTTCAGGGATTAAACAGTTTGCCTGCAGTCACAGAATTTGTCAGAGAGAGAGAGCCAGTTTGCGTGGGGTTCTCACCACATAAGAGTCCCATCGAAGAAATGGAAGAAGAATCAGGAAATCAAGAGACCAATAAGGAAAATGGACCACATACACTTCAAGACTTTTGCTGGTGGGGGAGGAAGTTAGTGTTGTTTCATAGCAAAGGGAAGAAAATGTGTGTTTAGGCAAGTGGGAGGGAACTAGTAGAGGGAGACATGATGGAATGCCAAAGAGAGAGAGACTAATTTGACCCGGCACGGGTCAAAGAATAAGGCTCATAGAACTCCCTTTCTTCAGAGCCAAGAGTAAAAGAGTCAAGGAAGAGAAACACATCTTATAGGTTAACTGTCGCTATGACCTGAGTGGCAGCTAGGTCTAAAGTGTGTTTTCTTTCGTGTTACCCCAGGATACAGCAACGCACTCAGTAAAAAGGTCATAGACTGGCCGAGGTCATTCTTGGTCCTCCCTTTTTCCAGACTCTTGCACATGATACCTACTTTCCTGGACACTTTCCTTTGTTTGCTTTCCTTGGACTCTGCTTCCGGCTCTACCACCTTCCCACCCAGCCAGGGGCCTGGGCCAGTCTACCTAGGAGCCACTTCCTCTCCTCCAATTTCCCTACTCTAGCTTTATTAGCCCAGCTAGGGACCTGGAGGATCACAAGCAGAGAATGGGACAGGACCTCAAGAGCCTTTCCTGACCCTGCTGGTGTTGCCTTATGCCCGTCGCAAGCAGGTCCCAGTTGTGCCCAAGCCCAGAGCAAAGTGCACGCTATTTTATCAGTCCAATCTTGCTTCTCTCCCTTACATATCCCTGCTCCTAAGGACACTCCCAATAGTGCTCTTAGTCAGGCTAGTGGCAGCCTGGGGATCACAAGGATTGTGGTCGAAGAGGATGGGGAAGGGGAGCCTTTGGGAAATGGAGCTGTTTGCATTTAGTATTTATGGGTGTCGAGGGTTGTGTGTGCCATGTAGCAAGTCAGAGAGGATATCATAGGGCCACTAACCTCTATGTGAAAATCATCAAATGATACCTCTGCTTTTTGTGTCACCAAGAAAGTGTATCAATACCTTATGTTTTAATTTCTCTGCCAGTAAGAGTTTATTGGACACCAACCTTGTGCAACTCATTAAAATTGGCTTGTTCAGGAATCATATTAAACAGTTCTCATTAGCTAAGTGTCTCTGGTCACAGGTGTGGAACTTTTAGAACTTTACAAACTGTTAGGCTGTTAAGTTAACTTAACTTAAGTTAAATCAGTAGTTCATTTAATGCCATATTTATCATTTTAATGTTTTTGAATGTGTTAAAGGAAAATATTTTTCAAAATATATTTACTCATAAAGTCATAGTTATTCAGTTCATTCATTCATTCGACGCATATGTGTTGGGCACTTACTACCCTTGAGACTTGGGACCAGGGAGATATCTGTACCTTTATAAAAGAGTCTGTTAAGTGCCAAGATGTAGGGATAACCAGAGCACATGGAAGTGATGCCTCAAAGGATCTTGGGTCATTAAGGGAGGCTTCCTGGAGGTAGTGACATCTACAGTGAGACTCAACTCTCATGAATTAGCTAGACCAAGTTGAGGAGGGAGTGGCTGGGAGGAAGGAAAGCAGTCCTAGGGGAAAAAATGAATTCTTTATAAAAGTCAAGAGGTACAAGGGAGCTCTGCTGGTTCTTTCCAGTTCTGAAAAGAATGGCGATACTATGGTTAACTGCAACGTGAGGTGGTGAGTATGAGATGAGACTGAGGAAGCGAACAGATCATGGATTATGAAGGGCTTAGAACAGCAGCAAAGACTTTCCATGTTCACATCTTTAACATAATAATAATAGCAAGCAGCGAGCACATCATTTGATTGATTAATTAATCCTTATAACTCCTAGAAGGCAACTGAGTTTCAATTTTAACAACTTACTATCTTCCATCTTGAATACCCTGATATTATGTCTTCAAAACTAGAGAGCACAGGGACCATTTAAAAAAATATCTACTTCTCTTTTCTAATTTTTTTTTTTTTTTTTTTAAATAGAGGCTGAAGGAGCCGAGAATCACAGGAATGATGATTGAAGGGGGAGGGAGCCATGTTGAACAGCCTTAGAAGTCATCTGACTAAACAGTCTGGCATCTTGAAAGATCTAAAAATTAACAGTTTCCTCCAGGGTGGAGTAAGAAATACAAGCTGGGACAGGCTTTACCCTTTGGAGAGCAGGCGGAGGATGAGGTTGGAAACCTATTTCAAACACAAGATTCTTACAATTTCATTTTTTAAAGCACTGCTTTGAATAAAGAAATCAAAGTGAATAAACAATCTCAGGTTCAACGGGCCTATTATTAGAATATGATATTCTTGTCTCACGGTCTGAAAAACACCCTTTCTATGACTAGACATCAGATGAATGTACCTTCAGAATGAACTTTCCTAAAGAGAAATTTCCTGTTGGAATCAGTCAGTGACTAGGCCACAGAATTAGTCATGTTGTTTAATTTGTTTAAGCATATCATTAACAAGATTAAAAGCTTTCCAAGAGCTGGGATTGAAGGTAAAGGGTTATTAGCATTAAACACATAGACTCCAAAAAATGAAGTGGCGATTTATGAAATTAATATTCTAATGTTTTCTTGTTGATATTAAAGATAACCGCAGATTGGGTTTCTCAGTAAATAGAAGGAAAAACAAACTGATTATCCTGTTCTCCCCACATGGCCAGTCCCCCTAAAGTTTCTTCAGAAATGAAGTGCGGAAAGGTATGGTGTGCCTCCAAATTACTACGAAGCTTTTTCCCAAACCGTGACGCAGTCCCTTGCGGAGCTGAGGTAGGCTAAGGTTGGTCTAGAGTCAAAAGCCTTCTTTCCTTACTATGCTCAAGGTGAGGAAAGAGCCGTGCATAGAAAATAGTTCCCATTTTCCAACCTCTCCTTAACTCATTTATCTCTACCACAGAAGCTAGTCTTGTCAACCTCACCGGCATCCCCCATGTTGCCAAAAACAAATGGCACTTTTCAGTCCTCACCTAACTTAGCTTTTCAACCATACTTGACCTTTCAACGCACTTGATTACTCCCTACTTTTTAAAATACTTCCTTCTTTTGACTTCTATGTTTACAAAGAACCATGATATTATTCTCATTTAGTTTTTTCCCCACCAACTGCGTACTCCTTCTCAATCTTCTTTGCTGGCTCCTCCTTTTTGGCTCAAACTCTGAATGTTGATGAGTCCCAACGCTCAGTTTTAGGCCCTTTCTCTTCTCTATCTACACCTTCTTTCCAGGTGCTCTTGTTGGGTCTTTCCATTTCAATTATATGGAGAGAACATCTACATTTATATTTCCAACCTTGACTCTCCCCCAAGCTCCATTCTCATACACCCACCTTCACACTTGACATCTCCAACTAGATATTTAATACGCATGTTAACCATAACATATGCCAAATAGTTTTCACCTATAACCTGCTTCCCTTTCAGTTCCCCCATACCAATAAAAAAAATCAATATTCACACAGAAGCTCAAGGGAAAGACCTAAAATGAGTCCTTTCCCCCACAAGCTCTGTCAACTTTTCCTCCAAAATGAATCTATCCAATTTCTAGCTCTCCCTACTTTCCCTTTGTATGAGCCGCCATGATCTCTTACTGATTATCACACTGGTCTCCTAACTGGTCTCCTTGCTTCCACTATTGCCCCTTCTGTACAGTCCATGTTCTACATGGCAGAGAGACAGAATGCTTTTGTAAAAGCATAAATCAGGGCACCTGGGTAGCAAAGTCAGTTAGGCCTCTGACTCTTGGTTTTAGCTCAGGTTGTGATATCAAGGTCATGAAATTTAACCCCATGTCAAGCTCCGTGCTTCATGTGGACTCTGCTTGAGATTCTCTCTCTCCCTCTGCCCCTGCTCCCTGCCTCCCCACCCACCGCCAGCTAAAAATAAATAAATAAATAAAATTTTTTTTTAAGGCATAGATCAAATCATGTCAGTTATCTGCTTACAATTTATTTGATAGGGAGTTACATAAAAATGAAATGCCTCATTCCTTTTTACATAATCTCTTTTCAGTGGACTGTACCCACCCACAACAAATGTGTAATTTAAATGAAAGCAATATTTTGATGTCAGGCTTTAGATTCCCAAGACCGCTAAAGGGGTCTTTGAACTTTTAGTTGTCATGACCTGCAATGCCTCTTCCTCCTCTCTGTGTATCCCAAATGCATCTGAAGTCACATTCCTCCCTCTATAAAACCTCTCCTGAGCAATCCAAATGATCATGTCCTTGATTTCCTATACCCAGAAGATAAATTTCTGGAAGGTAGAGACTGTTTTAGTCCTCTCCCACATTTCTTACCACATTAGGGAATCAAATACACTGTATGAACACTATTCTGAAAATATTTAAAATTCTAAAATTCTCAAGGTCCTTTTACTGTCTCCTGCCTACATCTCTGATCTCATATCATACCATTCTCTGTTAATTCTCTGTATTCCAGCTACACTGTCCACCCAAACATGTACCTTTTGGTCATTTTTTTTTAATTGAAGTATAATTGACATACAATATCCCTTTAGTTTGAGGTTTATACCATAGGGCTTGATATTTTATATATTATGAACATCCCCACAATAATTCTAGTTGCCATCTGTCACCACACAAATTTATTACAATATTATTGACTATATTCCCTCTGCTGTACATTACATCCCCATGAATCATTTCTTTTTAAAGATTATTTATTTATTTATTTATTTGACAGGGAGAGAGAGATCACAAGTAGGCAGAGAGGCTTTCCCCCAGAGAGGGGGAAGCGGGTTCCCTGTTGAGCAGAAAGCCCAATGTGGGGCTCGATCCCAGGACCCTGAGACTAGGACCTGAGCTGAAGGCAGAGGCTTAACCCACTGAGCCATCCAGGCACCTATGAGTCATATTTTAAACAACTGGAAGTTTATTCTCAATCCCCTTTACCTATTTCACCCATACCCCCAAAATCTCCCATATCTGGTAACTGATAATTTGCTCCCTGTACCTATAAGTCTGCTTATGTTTTATTGGTTCATTTGTTTCATCTTTTAAATTTCACATATAAGTGAAATCATGTGGTATTTGTCTTTCTCTGTCTGACTTATTTCACTTAGCATAATATACTTAGGTGCATTCATATTGTTGCAAATGGCAAGATTGCATTCTTTTTTTTTTTTTTTACAGCTGAGTAATATTCCATTATACATATCTCACATCTTCTTTTTCCATTCATCTATCCATGGACACTTAGGGTATTTCCATATCTTGGCTCTTGTAAATAATGCTGCAGTGAGTATAAGGGTATATATATATATATATCTTTGAATTGATATTTTTGTTTTCTTTGGATAAATACCCCAAAGTGGAATTACTGGATCATATGATAGTTTTACTTCAATTTTTTGAGGGACCTCCTTACCCACAGTGGCTACACCAATTTACATTCCCATGAACAGTGCATAAGGGTTTCCTTTCCTCACATCTGTGTATTTTGTTGTTGTTGTTGTTGTGTTTTTTGGTAATAACCAATCTAACAGATATGAGGTTGATAACTCATTGCGGTTTTTATTTGTGTTTTCTTGATAATCAGTAATGTTGAGCATCTTTTCATGTGCCTAATGGCCATTTGTATGTCTTCTTTGGGAAAAATGTCTATTCAAATCCTTTGCCCATTTTTAATAGGGTTGCTCTTTTAAATATCAAGTTGCATAAATATATTTTGGATATTAACCCCCTATTGGGAGTATTGGAGACTTTGCACAAGCTCTTCCTTTTGTGATGCTCCTTCCCCAATTTTCACATGGTTGGTTTCTTACCATTTAGTGTCATCTCCCCTAAGAGGCTATCCCTGCCACTCAAACTAAAGTAGTTTCTCAGTCTCTCTCAATCATTTCCCCTGTTTTATAGTCTTCATAGCACTTATCATTGCCAAATATGTTATTTGTTTGTTTATTTATTTGCTAACTGCCTCCCTTCCAAAATGTAAGCATTATATGAGCACATACCTGTCTTGGTCACTTCTTTATTCCCAGCATAAAAGTGTCTGACACATAGTCGATGCTCAATAAATGATTATTGAATGAATACTTTATCACAACGTCTACAAGCCAACACGGTGTAACAGCTGCTATGAACCAGAGACTGCTATAAAAGTTTTACACATATGCCCTCATTTCCACCCCAGAGCAACGCCAGAGCTAGGTACTACTATTTCTGTACTTTCCAGATAAGGAACATGCAGCACCGAGAGGTCACACACCTAGTAAGGAACAGAGCTGGGATTTCACCCAAGAAGCTTCATTCCACAGTCCATGCTTGTCGATACTATATGACATTGCTTGGCTTAGGTTGCCCACCTGTGGCCTTCCCAGGTGAGGAAATGACCCTCCAGCCTGTCAACCCTAACATTGCTGACAGGAGAGAATCCTAAGAGAAAGCAGTAAGATCTGAGCACTGTGTTCAACAAAAAACATGCCTCCCTGGGCTTGGACTTTATGCCTTTTCTTTTCAGAGTGGAAATGCTCCAACCACTCTGTGCTTTGATACAATGTGCAGGGTATATGGGTAGAGGTCTTCACCCCTACCACACATGGGGGAAAAAGAAAACAAGGGCCAACATTCCTCTGATTTTTGTCAACTCAGATGGAAGGAGAACAGAACAACTGTGGAAGAAACCTTTTTATAACCTCAAGAAGCTACCGCCTATGAGTTATCCACTCAGGATCAATGAAATGGGGGAACTCAGCTTCCCGATCCCCCCCTCATGATCTTACTATACTCTCTAGCCACAGCGCTCAGAGGGCGCCTTTCATCCTCAGAAGGACCTGAGATGCTTCTTCAGTAGAGATTCCAGTTTCCTCTCTGAGATCCTCCCTCTGCCTCTATAAATCATGTTGAGTCCGGTCGTCAGCCCTAACTGCAGAACAGTTAAATGCCCATGCTTCTTCCAGATCTAATCCCAAAAAGCAGTTAGAACGAGATAGGCATTCTTCATCCCCCTTTCATAGAGGGACAGCCTGACCACTAAGTTCTTGAGTCATCACCTCTCTGGATCTTTGTCTCCTTCGACTCCTGCGGTCATGTCTAAAGCTAAGACTGTTTCCTGGGCAACAGCTCCCTGTGTGTTTGTAACACCCAGTGCTACTCTGCCAAAGACAGCCCACTGTTTCTCTACCAACCTGGTTCCCCATAGCCAAGACTTTCAAATACAGGGAGTTTTTTTAGTAATACTGTTGATGGTTTGTTTTTTCATGGTCTAATTTAGTCTTGCCTCTGCCCAAGAAAAAATTACTTTTGCTATGTGGCAAGTCTTCCTATTCTTTTGTATCTGATCATTGATTAACTTTTTATCACCTTGGGACCCTGAAATCCATACCCTCCATCTAGGCTTATCTAATATCCATGGGGGAATCTCGTGAGTCCTGACGTCAAATCATATGACCAACCAAGACTGGCTTTGTTGCTTACTTCTCTGCCTGTCTCCCCATATAATTATAGAGAGCAGAGGTCTGTAACTAGGACCACCTGAGAGCTTATAAGTTCAGAGAGACCAGTGATAAGCCCCAGGTATTCCAATAGTTGGATCCTACCTTGGCACCTTCCTCGATCCTGGATTGGCCCTAAGATATTGGCAAATATAGGAAAACAGTAGGAAGTATTTATAACAAGGAGTATGACCCAGATGAACCAATCCAGAAACATTTGGAATAACAATCAAGAGGTCAAGATTCTCATACACCAAGATTTTGTTTATCTGAGGGTGACCAACAGTGACCATACTACTATTACAGATGACCAGCAGTAGGTAACATGCAAGCGAGACAGACAAAATTAGCTAAAGGAAAAAACAGACTACAAGACAGAACTTTAATTTTGTCCATGGAAATGCATAATATCTTCAAAAGGGAAGGGTTCTAGGCATACATATATCTTCGAGTGACATTCCTCTTCTCCTTCAGTGATTTGAACCAAAATCAAGTTCAAACTCTTTCATGTGGTGACCAAGATCTTCAGTAATTAAGCTTCACTTATGCCCCCTTTTTAGATTATTATTTGCTCACTAGAGTTCCCAGACTCCAGAATTTCCTAAAGGAGAGAAATTTTTAATTGCTAGACCAAGAGGAGGATGCGAAAGTGAAGAGCAATCATTCATAGCTGCCCCAAATCTTTTGAATAACTTTTCCACAGTGTGAGAATTCTCCATATAACATACCTTCATTCCCAAAGTCCATAAAGCTCAATTTCCCAACCTCTCTGCTCTCTAGGCTTCAGATCTGGAACTGAGGATGAGCCAGTAAGACATATCCATGGGAGATTTTGATCCAGGCTCATGCCAAGGGGTGGATCCAACCACAGGCAGTGTGGTCCACGTTAGTAGCTTGTGTGTTGGCTTCTAACTGGATTCTTGATCCTGAGAGAAACAGCAGCTCACTTGGGAGCCAAGTTTTGCAATGTGGTTCTGGGAGTTCTACCTAGAGTTCAACACTTTAGCCTTTAGGACAAGCTATCTGTATAACTTAATGAGTCCCTTTACACTTAGACTAGCTATAGTACGTATTTTTGTTTGCAACCAAGGACGTGTCCAAGACAGATGCTTATTACTTTAGTTTGACAAATGAAAGTTTTTTAAGAACAAACTGATTTCCCTTCCATTCAGATGGCATCATAGATTCATGCCTGCTTACAACTTTTCTTCTCTGGGGACAAAGAGGTCAGATGGGAATTATTATTCAGAAATATGTAAATTGAAGGATGCAGTGAAGTGAGATGTGGTCCCATATCAGTCCAGGGAGAGTCATGAACATGGAAAGTGGAACCAGAGAACAGTACTAGATTCCTCTAGATAGGTTCAATAAAGGCAAATAGCACAGCCATCTCACTTCCTCTATCTTTCCCTTGCTGCTATCCTCTGAACAATACCCAGCCTGATTTCTGTAACCGGGCTCCCAAAGGAAAGAACTCCATGAAAAAGTGAAGTTATCTTCAGATAAGTTGTCACCACCAAGTGTCTACACCAAAAGTATTTTATCGCTACAAGATTCTGAATTCATTAGCCTTGATGTTGTGGAAATTTATTTCCTATTAATGTCTTTTCTTTTGAGATCCTTGTCTTGTGTAGAACAAGAAAAAATTAGAAAGAAGCAGAGAGGTCATAAGGAGAAGATAGAACTAGGGAAGTAAGTAGAGAAGAACACCAAGAAAGAGAAGGAAAGAACATATTTCAAGTCTAGGAAACATCTCAGACCAAATTCTCCTTTCTCTTTGCAGAACAAACATATTTTCATGTTTGCCTCCAGCTTCTGGGGGATTAGACCCTCCGTTCACTACCTAGGAAGGCAAACTAGCAAAAATACTGCTCATGGGTTACTGTTTTGAAATACTTAGTTCTAATAGCCATCATTTAGGTGATAAATAGACTGACTTCACAGATCCCACCAGAATGAAGCTAATGGAGGTGCCATTTCCTTGAGGTTGCCTTACCTGACCTCTTAACTCAAGTTGATCCTCTTTACAAGCTCACACAGCACTGTATATGTCTTCATTTTAGTACTGATCATTACCTTTAAATAAATAACTAATTGTGCAGAAAGACACTCTCTACTATAGCCATCACTTCATAACAGGAAGGTCTTTCTATATAGTAATAGAAGGATTGGGAGGGAGACAAACCATAAGTGACTTTTAATCTCACAAAACAAACTGAGGGTTGCTGGGGGGAGGGGGTTTGGGAGAAGGGGGTGGGATTATGGACATTGGGGAGGATATGTGCTTTGGTGAGTGCTGTGAAGTGTGTAAACCTGGTGATTCACAGACCTGTACCCCTGGGGATAGAGTATTATGCCTCCATCAGAAAGGATGAATACCCAACTTTTGTAGCAACATGGACGGGACTGGAAGAGATTATGCTGAGTGAAATAAGTCAAGCAGAGAGAGTCAATTATCATATGGTTTCACTTATTTGTGGAGCATAACAAATAGCAGGGAGGACATGGGGACTTAGAGTGGAGAAGGGAGTTTGGGGAAATTGGAAGGGGAGGTGAACCATGAGAGACTATGGACTCTGAAAAACAATCTGAGGGTTTTGAAGGGACGGGGGGTGGGAGGTTGGGGTACCAGGTGGTGGGTATTATAGAGGGCACGGATTGCATGGAGCATGGGGTGTGGTGCAAAAATAATGAATACTGTTATGCTGGAAATAAATAAATAAATAAATAAATAAAAGAAAAAAGAAAAAAAAAAAAGAAAGAAAGAGACAACCTTATTTTGAGAACAGAAATATGTTTTCAAATGTAGAAAAATCATACCTAGATTTAAAACATACATTTTATGTAAATTTTTTTGATACAAGTTTGTTGATTTTGGTATTTTATTGGACACTGCAAGAAGGAAGAAGAGCTCAATGTTCACCTTGTTTTAGTAATGTTGTTTTTAACAGGTTTACCAAAGGATTTTGATCAAATGGATGCCATAGTCTCACATGATCCAAAAATATTCTGGATGAACTGAGAAAAGCTATGGAACAACCATCCCTACAATTTTACTGCTGCACCTGTCTTGTCCTCAGAGCATCAAGCCAGGTGTCTCGCTGGCCAGGGCTGAAAGAAAAATGCTGCAGAAGAATGTCTGCTTGGGGCTGCCCAGCTTAAGCTTCCCATGGCCCCAAACAGTCAGAAATCCATCTCAGAGGGATGCTGTGGGCCAGAAGACAGGGGATGAGTCAGCATTAGTATGGAACAAGCGTTTGAAGATCACCTTATTCAGTCCCCCTAACTATTCCCTACATATGCTCCTTTCACTCCATTTTCCCTGGGTGTTGAGTTAGGAGCTTGTCCTTTTTTCCAATGTAGTGCAGAAGTTTTAAACATTTTAAGTGATTTTTCTTCTTCGCCAGCCATAGTGCACAACTATGATATTTTCCAATATAATTTCAAAGTTTAACTGAGGTATTTATAATTTACTTTGGCAGATGCTCTGTAAAGATCATAACGCTGTTCTTAGTTTGTGCATGCATTTATAAATGGCTTTACCATTTGTTGGAAGAGACAAAAACAATCTCTCTTAATTCTATATTACTTGCTTTCTATTCTAAACTTGACTTCTGCAAGACTCAATTGACTTCTATACAACAGTCCAATAGAATTAATTCAAATAGAAAGCGCAGTTTACAAATCAGATGTTACTAGTACATAACTAGCTCTAATCTTAAGATTTATCAAAATGATTTGAAACATCTTCTTAAATAAATATAACAATTTTACAACTGACAATTGCACACCAATATAAAGATCCAAAAGATAATGACTGAATTGGGTGTTAGAGTTTCACAATCAAATTTCTTGAGGGAAATATTTAAAAAAATCATCTCAAAACAGATGCCCTTAAAATCCACTTGATAAAATTCAACACCCATTCCCAGCAACACTCTGTATAAACTAAGAAAAGGGGGAAACTCTCCAACTTGTAAAAGGGCATCAATCAGAAATAATGGTAAATGTCACACTTAACATTTATCCATTAAAACCAAGAAAGCAAGACAAAAATGTTCACTATTACTGTTATAGACTTTTTTAGTACAAAAATATATAGTAATCACCCATTGTTCTCTTTAAAAATCCTATCCATAATGGTAACAAAATATATAAAATGCCTGGGGTAAATGGAAATGTATAAGATTCATATGGAGAAAACTATAAAGTTTATCTAAATGGCATTTTAAGAAGATATGACTGAATCTTACTCTTGTATGGCAAGGCTTAAACATTATATATTTAAATGCTTATGTTATTATAGATTATTTATATAAATATTACATATAATGTTAATTCTCCCTAAGTTGATTTATATAATCAATTCCTAAAACCATTTGGTTACAGCCATCCATAGACACTAACATGCAAAAATGTGTCCAATACATTCAGAAACAACTTATAGAACAATATATACAGTATGATGCCACATTTAGGACAAACACAAAAAAACTGTGTGTGTCCATATATACATGCATACAAAGGAGCTTGGGAGGCTGCACAGTCAACTATTCACAGGGTTTTATTAATTGAAAAAAAATTCTAAATATCAACATCTATACAACCAATTAATATAACCAATATATATATATATATAATCTATAAACTTACATGTTATGTCACATGTAATCAATCAGTATAATAATATCAATTTACCCAATAAATCATGTACTAAAATTTTATATTTATTGAATATCCATTTCATAATATACCAAAAAGTTGAAGCTCCTTTTAAGATTTTTTGTTTGTTTGTTTTAAGGTTTTTTTCTTTTGAATGCTTTGAGGATTACTTAGCAAATTTACTTAACATATTTTAGGCAAACAAGTAGATTTTGAACTATTAATTGGAACAAGGACCAATGCTCTCATAATTATGAAATCAATCAGAGCATTTCACATTTCTTTGTCATCTCCTTTGTCTTTTCTATTTTGTTTTTTTGACGTGATGACCAAGAGGAAACAAAGACTGAGTATAAATGAAGTCATTTTCTCTGATAAACTATAAATGAGCAATCAGAGTGATACTTCATGACATATACCAAAATGAACTTGGATTGATTAGGGAGTTGAATGAAAATAATCAATTTAGCAATTGTTTCTGACCCAAGAACTAATTTTATTTTTTATTTTTTTTATATATTTTTAAAGAGTTTTATTTATTTATTTGACAGAGAGAGATCACAGGTAGGTAGAGAGGCTGGCGCAGAGAGAGAGAGAGAGGAAGCAGGCTCCCCGCCGAGCAGAGAGCCCGATGCGGGACTCAATCCCAGGACCCCGAGATCATGACCCGAGCCGAAGGCAGCGGCTTAACCCATTGAGCCACCCAGGCCCCCCCAAGAACTAATTTTATAGCAAAAAGAGTGGTGCAATGTCGTCATGCCCATGGAATTCACTGGTCTTCCCAAGTGTCCATCATCTAGAGGCCTCTAGGGAATGCTGACATGGTACAAGGTTGGAGACCTGCCTTAAAGGATGGAGTGCACCCTTCAAACCCATGATCAAAGTGACCAACATATAGTGGTGTTTCTCCCATAGCCAGAATGCCCAGTCCAGGAATCAAGGGATTGGGATCTATCCTTTCACGAATGTTTGTTTCCCATCCCTACAACTTAAGGCTCTGCTGGCTTAAGATCATTGTTCTCAAGGAAGTAATACCTCCTTCAAAACCTGAAACAATTTTTTTTTTTAATTGAACTGGAAGTTGAGACTGTCACCTGGCCATTGGGAGTTCCACAGAATTAACCTGCAGGGAAAAAATGAACACAGGGCCCTCCTCCAGCCTAAGCCCACTAAGAGACCAGTTGGTATCTTTAGAAGTTCAGCAGTAATACAAAATCAAATCCTAAAAGAGTTGATTTAAAATTTAAAGCAATTCAAAAGAAACCTATTGACCCCAAAAAAAATCTCTCCAATTTAATCTGTGAACAGTGATGCCGAAGAAAATCATCACAGAGATCATACTGAAAGAAATCACTGAAACTAACTTGTCCTCAGTTATGAAAGAACAAGAACAAGAGTATCTGAAGAATTATTCCTGGGTATCTCCCTGTTAAATTCTTGATCTATAGAGACATGTGATATTTAATGGAAATAAAGAGGAGATAGAGTTATCATTCAAAGATTCAGAGTAAAAGATGTTTAAATTTATATAAGAGAACATAAGTGGGTCCTAAGAATAAAATTACCATAGATCTCTTAAAAAACATTTGATTCTCACTATAAACCCATCATAATGTCAATATGCTATTTTTTTTTATATTAGTTGTTTAGTTTGGGCTTTGGTTGTTGTTCATTTTTGTTTAAGGCAGAAGTCTTTTTGCAAATGTAGAGCCTGAAGGACTATTTTAACAGAATTGCATCTACAAAAGATTGGGCCTATAAGAAGGGACAATAAACTTGAGTGATTTAGATGACGATCACAGGAACAGTAATTAACTATATATATATATATATATATATATACATTTAAAGATTTTATTTACTTATTTGACAGATAGAAATCACAAGTAGGCAGAGAAGCAGGTGGGGGGGAGGAGGCAGGCTCCCTACCAAGCAGAGAGCCCAACGCAAGGCTTGATCCCACAAGACCTGAGCCAAAGGCAGAGGCTTTAACCCACTGAGCAACCCAGGCACTCAGTAATTAAGTATCTTAAGTAAAGTATTATTGTTACAAAATCTAAGACACAAAAAGAGAACAGTGTGAAAATTGTTTCTGAATCTAATTTAAAGTTTGAAAATACTACTAAAAGATAAACATAATCTTGATCTATACTAAAACTTCATACATAGGGAGCTCAATAAATGTTAAATTCCTTCTTTTCTTATACCAACAGAATTTGGGAAAACACAGAGAAACACAGGAGAGGTCTGGCGGGGGGCTTGATTTTTATTAAAAAAAATAAAGACAAAACTTATTGGGAAATTCGGAAAGCAATTTTATTGATAAACTGAAGCAAGAGTTGTTTTTTTGTGTGTGTTACTAAAATTATTCAACCACAGGCATGACTCAGCCAAATGAGAGAGAAACCAAATTTAAAAATCTAAAATAAGGAAAGAGCTACAATAACTCATGTGAAAAGTGATTAGGAGACTATTATCTGCAATTTGTACACTAATTTTTAAATCTGGGTGAAAATTCCAAATATAAAACTTCCATGATATAAAATACAGAATTCTTCCAATGTCTCGGGTCTCAAAAATCTTCGCCTCCTTAAAAGTTTGAGATATAGTCAATTACATTGTTTTCCCTTTGTAAACAAAATTACATTGATTCTGGCTTCCTGTAAGATATTGCTTGGTTTTCCCAAAGTTTTGGGGGGTCCCCAGAAGGTACTTCTAAGCAGGTGTGATCAGTCCAAGTTCTCACCTTGCTTATTGTCAGGCTCCACTGATGACATTGCCCTTGCCCTTTCAAGGTAGATCCTCTCAAAGATATGTTAGGAGAAATTGACATATTTGAGTGAATGGCAGCTCTCTTTACCTGAGTGAAGTCTGATAAGGGATCCTCCAGTAAATTATCTGGGGGTAGAGGTAATCCAGAGTTTGTTACGGTCCGTCTTTTGGTTTACATACAGCTCTCTTCCTTCAAGGGACAAACTCTCCAACTCAATAAGACTCATTCATGTTGCGAACACTACTCTCTTTTGACTCTCAAACTCTCTTCCTCATGGCGCCTGACTCCTTTTATGGTGGGCTCTCTGCCCCAGGGTCCATGTTTTTCTAGTCACTTATCACCTCTCATCACAGCCCTTACCATCATGACTCACTCACGTGTCAGTTCTCCACATGTTGACATCTGTGTCTACAACTCATTTCTCCCCAGGAGTCTCCTGGCTTCCATACAAGTCAGTGACGCATGTAGAGGTGAGAAGGGATAGGAAGTACCACTAATCTCCACCCACCTAGTAATTCAAACTTCAGCCAGGACCTAGCTCACATGCTCTGCGTATCATGAGGGCCCAGTCAGGAACACAGAACCCACTCTAGGTATTTCAACATGCAAAGCTTAGTACAATGATAAAATGCATGTCAGAGTGTTTATAAAAACCACATTCAACAGAACCATTCTTAACAAACGAACTCTTTCACCAATGAACTCTTAAATGCCAATCCATCAGAAGTTTCTAGCATCAACACACTTGATAGGTGCTGGACATCTGCTTCTTCCTGAAACCCTCCCCTTGCTTTGTTTCTCTGATACTGCTCTGTTCCCTTACCTGTCCAACCAAACTATCAGGCTCTTCATCAGGTCTTCTACTTCTACCTACCTTATCGCTTGATAACTATTAGCTGAATAAATTAAATCCACATTGATTATCAGAAAGTTTTATAATCTGATAGAAACAAACAGTTTTCTTAATTTTTTCATATCTTTCAGCAAGAAAATTTTAGGCTATCAATGCTTAAGCACTGTGTCTCAGAGAGTTATTTATTTAGTTAGTTAGGTAGTTAGTTAATCAGTTAGCTATTTTACTTTTCTGAAGAGGAAACCCAGACTTGGAAGGGAAGTCATGTGCTAATATCTACCAAGTGATCCAGAAGGTCTTACACAAGCCTGATGCCTGGTTCTGAGCTCTGGTTCAAGACAATGGTGCCTCTTCAAATAATAAGCAAATAAATGTTCCCAAGGAAGTGACAAAATGCCATCAGATTTTTTTTTCTTGTCATTTCCTTCTTTCTGTTTTAATTTACCTATTTGTTTGTCTGTTCGGTGAGAGAGAAATTAAGAAAAAGCCATATACAACATGTATAGGTCTAGCTTGCCCATTTCTTTTTCTCCTCCACCCCTAATAATACTTTAAGTTTTGAAGAGTAGTGTTCATTTAAATAGGTTTAATTTAGTGAGGTGATAATAAAACACACTTATTCACCTGAACATCTTCAGCTCACTCAATAGTATACTTACTTATTTTATAGTGTAATATACAGTGTTATATAGTATAGTATATACATACAGTATAATATAACATTACAGTGAACACTTGTTCACTGTAAATACCCATCTTATTTTGTATTGGAAAACATGAATTCCCAATTTAATTGACTGCCCATACATTACTTGAATTATTTTAGTGCTAGATGGATGAGTTTTTAAGTCTTTTGTACTATGAAAAAAATAATAAAAATGAGGTGTGATGGCTCCATAATTTGAAAGTAGCCTTCGGGGCCCACATGATGTGTGTCCACCACCCCCCCACAACTTACCTCTCTGGGCTTTTCTTCCTGAGCCTTCCCCTCACTCATGCTGCTCTTCATTCCTATACCTTCAGTGCCCAGGCATGTCCCACTGGAGGACCTTCACGAGGGCTGCTCCCTCTATCTGGAATGTTCGTTACTCAAAAGCCCTTATGACTCACAACCTTGCCTCTTATAAACCTTTGCTCAAATGTCACTTTTCAAGGAAGCCTACTCTGACTGCCCTATTTAGAATTGCAACCTGCTCCTCCCTCCCCGGGCACGTGGGATCTCCCACATACCCTATTCTGCTTTGGTTTTTTCCACAGCACTTGTCATCTTCATACATTCCGTGTAACATTTACGTTCATGCTAATTTTGTGGGTTTCACGGTCATTGTACAGGAATTTGGAGCGAGCTCGAGGTTCACTCCCACTCTTGAGAAAGGTGAGAAGCCATCACCACCTGCTTATTCTGCTCAGAAAGTGTCAGCCAAGGAGGAAGGAAGATGCATTAGGCTCAGGACTCCAATCTTCCAAAGGGGTGGATTTTCTGGATTTTCAGAGCAAGCATTTTGGCTGTAATTTGCTCGGCATTGTGACACCGTGGAAGTCTCAAAACCTTCCAACAGAACAGACTAGGAACACCTTTAGCAACAACCCTGGCACTGCTAATACAAATTGTGAGCCCTTAATAAGCAGGACCTCCCTCTCTGGAGAGCATCTGTCTGTATCTATTCACAGGAACTCCGGTCCTTTGGGAGGAAGGCGAGGCAAGTGGTGTCATTTGCTTTGGTCTCCTCTCCTTGCCAGACACACATAAAAGCAAATACTACTTCTGCCTACTCTCTGGAAGAATTTATAATCAGGAATATTGGGAAAGAGGAAGAAGAGAAGACCCTGATTATTATAGATAATCCAAAAATTATTAAGACTAGATTATATAACCAAATTTAGTACTTCTTCCTGAAAAGTACACAATAGAAGATATATCATATTTAATAAATGGTACTGAAACATTTGAAAAAAGATGACATTATATTCCCACCTTATACCTTACACCTGAATAAATTCCAATAAAGTCTAAAATAGAGAAACAAAAAGGAATATAATGACACAGAAATTAATATTCATTTATTATTAGAGGGGAGTACACTGTTCATTGATGTCATGAAATGTAGAAATGTGCAAATTTGAGAGATTTCATAGATTTTACTCTAATAAACATAAGCTTATTTACAGAAAAAAGACATAGCAGAGTTAAAAACAAAGCAAATCAAGAAAACTATTCAAGAGCCTAATTTCTTTCACATGTAAAGATCTTGTACAAATAAATAAGAAAAAAGAATGTTTAGTGGAAATTAGATAGTCTCAGGAAATTAATGAGCAATTTACACAAAAAAGAACCCAAAAAGAAACCAATCTCTAGCTTGACAAATGCCTAGTGCTGCTGAATGTTGTAGGAAATTGATGTTCTTAAATGCTTTTGGTGGGAGTGTAAATTGGCACACATTTTTAGAGACAGTGTGGCAATAAGAACCAAACTGTAAAATGGATATGCTCTGTGATATAGCAATTCTATTTCTAGCAAAGTACACTATGGGTATCTCATATAAATCATCAAATATGTACTTATAAGTATTCTCATTGTTGCTTTGCTTGAAAAGCTGAAACTTGGAACTACTTAAATATCCATCAACAGTGGACTAATTAAATAAACAATAGGATATATTGAGACAATGACATATTATGCAAATGTGAAAACATATGAGGTAAATATACATATCCCAATTTGGAAAAAATATCCCTGAAATTTCACTGACTGGGAAAAGCAAGTTAGAGAACAGTGAGAATGGACGGATTGCACTTGTGGGCAAAAAAAGGACTATCTATAGATATGGTGGGGTAATGCTTTAAAGTATTTATGATTTGTCTCCTGTCCCACCAACCCCAGCAGGACCATTTCCCTCCACCCATGACTCTAGCACTGGGGCAGTCCCATGCCTCAGGGGAGCAAGGCCACATGGAACAGAGAACAAAAGAATCAATTCTCAGCTTTTTAGTTTCAAAATAGACCTTCTGAAACTCTTGGCAGAGACAATAGGTTAAACAATAGCTTTGAAAAAATGAACGTAGATATAAGAGCCAGTTTTCCTGCTTGAAACTGGATAAAATATTACAAGAGAGAAAGGAGAAGCAGAGAGGAGAGCTGGTAGGAACCATACAGGGATGAGGGTCAGTCAGCACACTTGCCACACACCTTGGGCTGAGCCCCAGAGCGTGGGGGTCTAGTTTCCTGTCTAGGGCTCCCACAGAATTTTCTTTGCTGTCAGGGCCCAGGAGAGAGGAGAGACAAGAATAAGTTGTGCCAGGCAGATGGGCCTGGGACAGCCTCACTCACTGGCTTTGCCCAGTGAGCAGTCTCTGGTTTTCCATAAATAATCAACAGCCAGTTGAGACCTCTGGGCCAGCAAGAGACAACCCCATCCGCAGACGTAGCTTAGCAACCTGGCTCGTTCCAGATGTCAATATGGAGGATTGACAGGCAGCAGCAGCCCTGGGGCCAGGTGTGGTGGTGGGCACCATGATCGATCCCTGTGTGTTCAGAGCTGGGTGATGGCTGGCCATCTCATCTGCAAAGCCTCCTTCCATCCCCCTGGAATCTAGCACAACAATCCAGGGCAGATAGGCAGAGAGGAAGCTCTTCACTTAACTCAGAAAACCTTGAAATGCCTGCGTTTCCCTTGCATTGACAAATATTTTCTGCCACTTGACAGAACTGGGACTCAAAACAAAGAATAAGATGTTATTTTGTTGCTGTTGTCTTTGTTGTTGTTTAAGAGTTTTTTTTTAAGTCATATTTTTGCACTCCTAAATGTGGTGTCCTGAAAATAATCACGCCTGTTGTGTATAAATATCTGCTTGTTTATAAATCCAGGAAGGTATCCCAGAAATGTAACGGGGGATGCCTCTGGGGAGTAGACTTGAAGGGATGGGGACATCAGGGACTTTTCAATTCTGCACTATTTCAATTTCTTAGCATGTATTAATTCTATAATAAATCTTAAAAGACCCCATCCGTAAAGTGTTCAGAGTATATGACGTCAAGCAGACAGATAAAGACGTACTTGCACTGAAGCATGATACATCCTCCATTGCAACACCCACAGAAACACAAAGGAGATAGGATACATGCTCCTTAGAGGTAACTATGCAAGGTTCAGAGGAATCTCAAGGATCCCAAGACATGTCGTAGGTACAGCATCCAATGAAAACAACCTCCATTAGGACTATTTCAGGTGTTCCCTGAGGACCTGGCCTGTGAGAAGAGGAGCCCAGTGCAGGACTCAGTTCCAGAACCCGGGGATCTCATGACCTGGGCCGAAGGCAGACGGTTAACTGACTGAGCCACCCAGGCATCCACCAAATGTAACTTTTAAAAAGATATATCTGATTGGACCCAGTTTTGCAAATAAGTGCCCCCCACAATTGATCTGTAGCCTTGAAATGGTTTTCATCATGTGAGATCCCCAGGGCTGTATACATGAGAGAGTGGAGAATATGTGCCCTTTACTACTGCACTTCATAGTTTAAAAGATTTTATTTATTTGAGAGAAAGAGGGAGGAGCAGGAAGGGGGTGGTGGCAGGGGGTTGGGGGAGAGAGATAAATAATCTCAAGCAGACTCCCCATTAAGTATGGAGTTGGAGGTATTGATCGATCTCAGAATCCTGAGACCATGACCTGAGCTGAAATCATAAGTCGGACGCTCAAACGACTGAGCCACCCAGGCATCCTGCACTTACATAGTTTAAATTGTGCCTCTTCCCAAGAGGGCTGAGTGGAGATACCATTTGAAAACTTTAAACAATGGCAGGAAAGACTCTGTTTTTATTACTATTTCTATTGCTATTATCATCAATATTCTTCTTAATCGTGGGACTGGGTAGGGTGAAGAAATGAAAAATATCATCTGAGCAAAATTCAGACAGATTCTTGGGAGAAATGAATTCCAAGCTGAGGGAATAACAAGAACAGAAGCCACAATGTGGGAGCCTGAGGCATCTGAGGAGAGCGGGAGGCTGCACTGGTCACAGAGCTCACAGGGAGCCAGGCAAGAGGGCGCCATTTCACGGACTCAGGTTTTACCCTGAGCGAGATGGGGAGAGAAGGCTGTGCAAATACAAGTTAGAATTTAAAATCATCACCAGGCGGCTTGGATCTGAGTGGACTGTTGGTGGCAGGGGCAAAAACCATCTTTTAGTGGTTAGCAGAACATGCAAATTCTGGGCCGGGCAAAGTATTTGTCTTTCCTCTCTGGTGCTCCTAAACTGTCTCCAGGTGTCTTATTTTTCTCTTTAAAGCAGGCTTCGTTATTTATCATCATTTAATCTCACCAAATAAAAATGGTCAAGAGGGTAGGTGGTAAGTGGGTGATTAGCCCATCATCTTTTACCCCTCTAATTTTCATAAAATAACGTCTCGCAATTATGACTGAAAGCTACAGGCAGGAAGACCAGCAAGATGGTGGTCAACTAGGAAGGGACCAGACAGCCTTCAAGGATACAGTGGAGACAGAGGAGTCTGGGTTCACTAAGTCTGTGCAAATAGTTAAAGGAGTTCAGAGGCACTCCCTGAGAATTCAAACACTTAACGCCATTTTTAATCAATTTATTATAATTGTATTCTGAAAGCACTGGGTTTCTGTGGAGATTTGGGGATTGCCCTTTGTACATCATGATGTTGTTTCAGGCAGTGGAATTACTGTAGGAAATCATAGTTACTCAGAAGAGGAGGAAAGACTGTCCCCAAGGGTTGCCCTAAATAGAGTAAGTAGTGAGGAGTGATATGTTCTCTGACCCTGAAGAACTTCAAGCCAAAGCTACAACCACTGGGAATCCATGCCTGTTTGCCTACCCCCACAGCCATAACGGAATACGCTAGCCAGGCAGCTTAAACAATAGAAATGTATTTTCTCACAGTTATGGAGGTTGCAAGTCCACGATCCCAGGATTAGCAGGTTTGGTTTCCGCTGAGGCCTCTCTGCTGGGCTTGCAGAGAGATGGCTGCCTTCCTGCTGTGTCCTCACGCGGTCTTTTATCTGGGTGGGTGCATTTCTCATGACTCCCTATGGGTCCGCATTTCCTCTTTTTGTAAGGGCACCAGTCAGATTGGATTAGGGCCCACCTGTATGACCTCAGATAACCTTAACCACCTCTTCAAATACCCTACCTCTAAGTACAGTCACCTTCTGAGGTACTGGAGGTTACAGCTTGGACTTTGTCTGTCTGGGGCAGGTGGCAGTGGGGGTGGGGTGGGGTGGGCAAGTGACCCATCACACAATTCAGCCCATAATGCAACGATTCTATATGATTTTTAAGAACCACAAACACACACAACTAAAAATGCATTTGTACTCCAAAGAATAAGCATAGAACAGAGATGAAATTCAAATGCACTAAGATATATTCAAAAGCAAAGCAAGCAAAAAAAAAAAAAAAAAAAAAAAAAAAAAAAAAAAACAGAAAGAAAGAAAGAAAGAAATGCTTAGTAGTAAATGAAAGAGAACCATTTCACCAAAGAGTTAAATCACTGTCAAATCATTTCAAGCCAGTGGTAAGCTGGGTTAATTGTCAAATACTTCAGCAAGATCTGGTGGAGGAGTTAACAGCAGTTATTATCTTAAAAAGAACACAGTCTTTTGAAATGCTATTATGTTTTAGAAGCACATAAAAGGTTTCCAAGGAGAGTCCCTTTTGTGTAATGATGCAAATTGAGCTGAGTGGTATGCATCATTTCTGGGGTGACATCTGTGGGTAAAGTCAGAAAAATCCAAAGACTGCATACTCTGTGAAGGTACATTTGCTTGAAGCGGAAGAATTGAGATGCTTCCGAAGATGGACCACACAAAGCTTTGTAAAACAGAGATAATAGGGGGGATATGGCAGGTTTTCGAGCCTTGCAGGTTTCCTGCTGTTTACAGATCACAGATCCAAACACAGATGCATTTTAAGTTTTTAAAACATTCATTTGGTGCAAAAACCCTTTTCTACAGATTGTCTGCTTCCATGAAATCGGCAAGGAAAGGGGTATCTGTTAACCATGCAGATGGGTTTAAAAGAAAATGCTTTGTGCCAAAGAGCCCTGACTATCTAGATTTTGTGAAAAGAAATTTAAAAAATTCTGGAGAAAGAAGAGTGAAATGAAAAACATTAAAACGGAAGAAAGGAAAATTAAGCTGCAAATTATTAAAAATTAAAAGGCAAAAGGAAACAAATCAAAAGAGAAATATAAGCATGTGCTATGACTGATTCTTACTTCTCCTAAATTACCATTTTGTTTCCTGGCACTAATCCCCTGTGGAGACCAAGAACGCAAAGCTCACTGATTTATGCTCTGTTACTATTATTCCTCCTGAGATTGTTATTTGGGTAGCAGGAAACTAATGAACATTTGCAAATGCCTTGGCAGTGGGTTGTTTTTTTTTTCAATGTGAATCCATTAAACATCTGCGTTTATTCCATTTGTGAATACACCCTGAGTCTAATAGAGCTCTGTATGTATCCAGTCTGAAGTGCCTAGGTGCCACTGTGAGAGCTTCGTAAATAATTATATGCTAGGTTATCACATTATTCAGTAGCGAAGCTTGCTCTCTTTAAAGTTGTTTTGAAGAAATCATCTGTGAAAAGTCAGTGAAAGATTCACTGGGGGTTTTTTAATACTCCTGAACCCAGCCAACTTGGGCTCCCGTCTCCCGTCACCAGTCGTGCGTATGCCATCTTGCTCACAAGCGTCCTGAGGAAGTTGAAGACCCTTCAGTGGTGGACCCTCTGTGTATTCCATCTTTTTATCACTGTCTCACAGGTATTTTATTCTAATTGCAACCCCTGAAGAACCATTGTTCTCTTTTATTCACGGCAAGTCTGAGATAGTAGCTCCCAGTGCCCAGGAGGGGCTTAGTCTCATCATCACCTCAATAGGAATGGAAAGAACAAGCCAAAAGCCCACCCTAGGTCTGTGTTTTACTTTGCAGATGATTTTTTCAATAATATTCTACATATTCAATGTGCTCTTCAAATTTTGTATTTTCTCAAAGTGAAATGTGTAACAGTAGGAAAACCAGCACTAAGAAAGGTCATGGAGGCCAAAGGTCTGTCTTCCTCCCTTTTTTCCATAGTTCTTTCTCCTCTGTTTCTCTCTCTCCCCTCTCTCCTCTACCTTTCACCCCAACCGCTTTTTTTTTAAAGATTTTTATTTACTTATATGTCAGAGACAGAGAGAGAGAGAGCACAAGCAGGGGGAGAAGCAGGCAGGGGGAGAAGCAGGCTCCCCACTGAGCAGGGAGCTGGATGCAGGACTTGATCCCAAGACCCTGAGATCATGAGCTGAGCCAAAGGCAGACGCTTAACTGACTGAGCCACCCAATTGTCCCGCACTCCATCTGCTTTTACATATTTTATGTAATGTCTTTTTTTTTTTTAAAGATTTTATTTATTTATCTGACAGAGATCACAGATAGGCAGAGAGGCAGGCAGAGAAGAGAGGAAGGGAAGCAGGCTTCCCGCTGAGCAGAAAGCCCGATGCAGGGCTCAATCCAGGACCCTGGGATCATGACCTGAGCCGAAGGCAGAGGCTTTAACCCACTGAGCCACCCAGGCACCCCTATGTAATGTCTGTTTTAATGCAAGCCCTATGTTGGCGCACTGTGTTAAAGATGCAAAGATGATTAAGGTAAAGCAGCAATGATCATTTAGTATAATAAATGCAACAGCAGAGGTGTAGACTGGCTACTCTTAGAGCACATCTGCACTTGGGTACCCCACCCTCCTAAATCAGAGCCTGAGAGAAATATTTGGGACCGGTCATGTACTTGGCGGTCTCGCCAGGAAGCAGGGCTGAGGAAGTGTGGAGAGTGAGCAAGAAGGAGAAAAGCTGGTAAAGCCCATCAGTGAGCCATGATAACTCAGGCTACAGCCCCACTGCAGAGCTTCTGAAGAACTATGTAGAAAGGACCTCAGATCACCCCTTGGAGGAACTACCGATTTCCATCCTGTTAATTGGGAGCTGACTCCACAGGTACTAGCCTCTGCCACACTTCCACGTTGCTCCTGCAACCAGGCTAGGCAGTTTCCTGTGGATTCAGAGAAAGCTCTGAGGCAGTGAAGTGCAGAGACACTTCCGAGAGGAGCAGACACAGCCCATGGAGCCATCCCCAGAGAGGCCAGCATGCCATAGGTCACCTGCCATAGAGAGCATCAAAGGGCTCCTAATTAGATCTTGGGGGAGGAAATAGGAGGCTTCCTACTGGAAACGAGGTCTCAGCTAAATCTCAAAGAAAGAGTAGGAGCAAGCAAAGGAGAAAAGAATTAAGGGAGCTTGAATAAAAGAGGGAGACAGTGCATGTGGAGAAGTGCATGTGCTTTGATTGGTTGGCTAATATGAAGGAATAGAAAGACATAAATCCAAGGGGCACCTGGGAGGCTCAGTCGGTTAAGCATCTGCCTTTGGCTCAGGTCATACCTGGGATCGAGCCCTGCACTGGGGCCCCCTGCTCAGCAGGGAGTCTGTTTCTCTCTCTCCCTGCTGCCCTTCCCCCCCCCCACACTGTTTGTGCTCTCTCTCTGTCTGTCAAATAAATAAATAAATCTTTGAGAAAGAAAGAAAGAAACAAACAAACAAACAAACATTCAATGCGTTTTAGGCAGTAGACTGACAAGCCTTGTTAGGGGCAATTAGTGTTTTAACAGAAGTAAAAAAGATAAAGAAATTTCTGGTTAGGATGACAAAGTAGGTGGTATAGGGGGAGAGAGAGAGAACCCACTTGTATGGTGAGGAATATGATAAATTTGCTTTGTACGTGAAATGTCTAAGGTGGCTGTAGAACATACAGGCAGGTAGCTGGATGTTTAAAAATATGAGTCCAAAACCAAAAGAGACTCTTAATGTCACAAAAGAAACTGAGGGGGGTCGAGGGGAGGGGTGTAGGGAGATGGTGGTTGGGTTATGGACATTGGGGAGGGTATGTGCTATGGTGAGTGCTGTGGAGTGTGTAAACCCAGCAATTCACAGACCTATACCCCTGAGGCTAACAATACACTATATGTTCATTAAAAAATTAAAAAATTAAAAAAAATATGAGTCCATTAGATTCTTTCCTTTTTTGCATTTATAAAAACACTTTTGAGTCTATTTAAGCTCTGGGTACATCTGCCATGCATTAAACATCTCTGAGCTCAGGGGAGAGGTGAGGGTTAGGAATACAGATTTACATAAACTCACCCTCAGGGTTTACCCAAGAATGTGGGTATAAGTAAGATCATGAAGCCATAGCATGGGAAATAACAAGAGAAGAGGGTCATGGGCAGAGTCTTGGTGTTTAACTGACAGGCAGGCATAGAGAGAGAACTCTATGATGGATATTGAGAACCTATGGCTAGAGGTATAGAATGGAAGCCATGAGAAAGTGGTAAAGTGGTTGTCAATAGAAGAGAGGCAGTTCAAGAGAGAGAGGGCAACAATGTCAGACACTTCAGGCAGGCCAAGGAAGATAAAGGTGAAACGTAGTCTTTGAATTAGTGACAGGGAAGTTGTCAGGGGTCATAACGTGGTGAACAACTGCTATTCTTATTTCACACCAGGCTCAGGGGAAGGTGCTCTGTGTCCATTCTCTCATATACTACAATTTTTGCCTGAGTTTGACAGATGAGGTCAAACCTCTGTGTGGGGGGCACAGAAAGATAATATCACAAGGCTAGGAAATGGTAGAGCCAAGACTGACATGTAGGGCATCCGATTCCCAAGACCAGCATTACACTGTCACACCCCCTAGAGGGCATAATCTGAAGAAAGGATACCTTTCCCACGGAGACAGGCGGGAGGAAGGTAAGGGATAGGTAGAAGCAGATGTTTGTTGTGTGGAAGTAAAGTAAGCTTTTGTAATTCACATCAGCCTCCGTTCTTTCTATTAAGATGTCCTGAGCAAAGAAGGCCAACATGAAGATATCATGGGGAGACAGGACAGAGACAAAACTTTGGGATAACTCATTGAAGAAGGAGCATACATCTCCAAATCTGGGACTTCAAAGCCCTTCTGTTTTTGAGAACTATCTTGTCTCCCATGCCATCTTTCCAGCTACAGTGGGATCAGCCATGTTATGATTTTTACCCTATACAACCTAACTCCCTTAATAGTCACAGGTCATCCCCTTAGGCTGATGGGTTAAGCTATTTGGGATCCAGCATCAGGTTCAATGCTGTGACTCTGATAGGAAGAGCAGTTGCCCCCACACACTGGGCGATGCATCATGCAGATGATGGAGCAGTCATGTCATCTGTGAATTCCATGCCCACCTGTATACCCCGTCCCTGCTAGCCAGTCCTGCCCAGACCTTGGTGACACTCGGTAGAGTCTACATGGCTATGTCCACAATGGTGGTGCAGCTGTGCTGGGATGGAGATGCCATGTCTCAATTTGACTTAACCTTCTGAAACCATCTCTCTTTGATCATAAATATAATAAAACATAAAGCCTGAGGGATGTTGGTGGCTTTGGGTTTTCAAGAGAATCAATACATAAAATATATCCATCCAAGCTCAGAACCATTTGGGAAATAGATACAGACTCAGACACTTAGAGATCAAGATATCATATTGATTCCTGATCAAAGCCAGCCTGGAGATCCTAGCAGAGTATGTGATACATGGGTCTGCTTATGTTCCATCCCTAAATTAAAGAGAATTACCCACCCAGTCATAGGCGCAGCTGCATGCGAGCTGGCTCCCTCCATGGGTGTCTAATCCTTTTAAAACTTATTGCTTGGAGGAGTGGAAAACGTGTGCTCCCTACAGGCTGAGTGATCGCAAAAAGAAAGAAGGAAGGATGTGGCTGAGTTACATAGATTCAATCCCTCTCCCCAAGCTCACAAATCAAATAAATCCTACATTTTTCTGGGGAGACCCTGGAGAGTCAGGCTGCAGGGAAAGGCAGGGAGATGAAGCAGGAAATGGAGTGAGAGTGCCCTGCTCCTCCTGGCACCAACCTCAGCCCTGGGCCTGTTCTTTCCAGGTGAATCAGAGAAGCTAATGAAGCTGTCTGAGAGAGACAGAGACAGCAACAAAGCAGATGAGGTATGTGGAGAGAGTCCTGAGAGCATTTGAGTCTCTGGTTTCAGCTGTTCCTCTTACTTGTGGATTTTTCCATTTCTCTGTATTCCACGAAAATCCTAACAATGTCCTCCAACTCGGGCCGTGGTCTTGTTCATTTGGCTGTAATAGGTATCCTCCATGCATTTTTCTCCCAGCAGTCACTGAATTGGACCATATCTGGAACCACAGTATTGCATATTGGCCTGGGTTGCCCATAAAGCAAAGCCTCAAGCAAATGCAGTTCAAAAAGTCACAGAGGGGGCACCTGGGTGGCTCAGAGGGTTAAAGCCTCTGCCTTCGGCTCAGGTCATGATACCAGAGTCCTGGGATGGAGCCCCACATCGGGCTCTCTGCTCAACGGGGAGCCTGCTTCCTCCTCTTTCTCTCTGCCTATCTCTCTACCTACTGTGATCTCTGTCTGTCAAATAAATAAATAAAATCTTTAAAAAAAAAAAAGTCATGGAGGAGTGGGATTTAGAAAGCAGGAGTGCAGGACAGGGGAGCAAAGCAGGGAAGTGGGGAGAGCCAATAGAAAGATGCATTCCCAGCTGGTGATTTGCCTCGTGAAACTCAGGGCTGCCCAGCCAGGGGAAAAGGCAGGAAAATCACTTATTGATAGGCTCCAGTTCATCCGAGGTTTGCCCCTGCCTTTGCAGGCTGGTGCATGCTGTGGTTTCCCACTATGTCTCCACCTTTGCATCAGCAGTGGAGCCTAGGGTGGGGAACCTGCGCCTGTCTGCTTGTGTTTGCAGGAAAATGGAGCATGCCTCGAACTCGTCATGCCACACACTGGGAGCTGGAATAAGAGATAGGTGAGGCCAAGAGAACTGAAGTAGGGCCCAAGAAGCATCAGATACAAAGAACTTCTATCCTCATAATGAGATAGATTCAACTATTATAAAGAAGTAACACACTTGTCTCATGCTATACATCTCTATTTGGAAACCTAAAAAACCCAACACAGTCCTTATGCAGTTGTAAATAGATATTCTTTTTCTGATAGGTTAAAATAAAACCATTGGTAGATTATCATTGCAAATTATTTTATCTTTAATAATATATCCTTAATATATAAGGCTCTTCCTGCATTCTCCTCACCCCCACTACCCTAACTAGTTATACAAAAGTTAGGTCTTTCTTGCTGTCATTAAACATTTACCAAACAAGTTTTACTAAAAACAAACCAACCAAACAAAGGAGTGACATTAAGATCCCTCCCCTTGACACAACTTACTAACCCCATTAAATGTATAATAAAAATACAGGCAGACTGTCATTTTAAGGACATTCCTCAGCCTAATGGGAACCCAAAGAAAGCACGTGAAAGAGATACCATGGTTGCATGCACAGTATTTAGGATTTATCCTAGACAGATCCTCTAGCAGCCTTAACACCACCGCAACTACAGACTCTTGTTTAAATAACTTTTTCTTTTGTTCCACCAGGTGTTAGTGGTTTCCTAAAGTTGGTTTTCAATAAACTCACTTTCCCCATTAGGCTGTGTAATTTTTAACACCTCCTATATTAAGTCTTCTCAGTTTGAATACCTCAAATGGTCTTTTTTTTTAACCTCCTAAAGGGACACGAATAGACATACACAGGTGTGTGTGTGTATGTGTGCATTTGGTTAAGATATATCCTTTTATTTGTACTGGTAATATCAAACTGTTCATATTGTTCTCTATTTCAATGTTTTCAATTAATACATTTGGAAATCTTTCCATATTAGCTCATGTGTGCTAGCTACCACATTGATTTTAAGAGCTGTAAAATATTCCCTTAATTGGATATACCATCATTTAAATAATTTAAATATTTATTTAAATAACCAGGACCCTACTCGTAAGCATTCAGTTGTTTCTTTTTCTTTTTTTTTTTAAGATTTTATTTATTTATTTGACAGAGAGAGACACAGCAAGAGAGCAAGAGAGGGAACACAAGCAGGGGGAGTGGGAAAGGGAGAGGGAGAAGCAGGCTTCCTGTGAAAAAAGTAGCCTGACTCGGGATCCAGGACCCTGGGATCACAACCTGAGCTGAAGGCCGATGCTTAATGACTGAGCCACTCAGGTGCCCCCCCAACCCGTTTTAAGATTCATTTATTTATTTCGGAGAGAGAGAGAGAGAAAGAGAGAGAATCCCAAACAGATTCCCCGCTGAGCACAGAGCCTGATGTAGGGCTCGATCTCAGGACCCTGAAATCAAGACCTGAGCCAAAATCAAGAGTCACACGCACAATTGGCTAAGCCACCCAGGCAGGCACCCCATTTGGTTGTTTCTAAGTTTTTCACTGTTAACAATGGTTGCAACTAACAGCCTTGTATATATATATTTGCATGCTTCCATAAGTAGATTTGTAGAATGACACAGAATTTGCGGTTTGCTCCATTTTTTAAAACTGCATTCAAGATCCAAACTCTGCCTTGTGGCCTACTTCCGGTAATTGAGTCACAGATTTGATTTTCCACTCGGGAGTCTTGCCTTTCTTTTACCAGCACTCTAATCCCTAAAGCACCAAGATCCTACTCTGCTTTTGTTAGTGCCCTACTGGAGACTCAAATCCTGTATCTGAACCTCTAGGCATCTCGCCATCTTGCTACTTCCTAACAGACTTCTCTGATGTCTACTTGAATCTTGAAATACTTTCCATACTTACATTTTCCCCCATGCTTTGTCTGCCCATTGGGATACCTGTTGTATCCCAAGGATATCATTTACACTGACTACCAATTTTTGCTTTAGTTTCTGTACACTGCTTTATCTGCTGAACTGGATGGTTATATCTGCAAATGAACTTCTTGAAAACATAAAATTACACATTATCCTTTTGTAGCCTCGGGGGCCTGTCTCATGCTAGGGCCTTGTTGGATGTCGTGATGTACTTGCGAATCTGAGGATTATCAAAGATTAGAGGATACAGTGCTTGTGAATGCAAAGGATACACCATCATTAGAAAGATGCGTTTAGGATTAGGGTACAAAAAGGAAGTGGAGAGGACTGTTGAAATAGAATTTTTGCAATCCTTGGGGGCCAGAGAAATGAAACTGATGGTGTTCTTGGATTTTAGTACTACAGTCAAAGGAAAGGCAGAGCTCAGATGGTTGTGGGGAGGGAGCCTAAGAGGGTCTGGCAGTTTGGTATGAAGTGATCAGGAAGGTCATGTAACCTCTTGGGACTGGGAGTGGTTTGAGAAACACCTACTCTGCTCCCACCATTCCCTGTGCCAGAAACCCAAGTGACACATTCCACAGAAGAGTTGAAAGTTATAAAAAAAATCATGGGCTATTTAGGTGAGACCCCCGGGAATAAAAATGGGAGAAATTTACAAGCATCTCACTAAAACTGCAGAGGAAGGAAGTCCTTCAAAATTTCTGTTTAGCAAAGGGTGGTAAATACAGAAAGCAGAAGGCCAGTCATTAACCATTGCCAATACTGTGTGTAGAATATCACTGTTAACTACCTTTATTTGGTAAATTACTTGTGTTATTTTAAGAACTATAAAACATTTGTGAGTACTCTTGTATACTTATTCTCACAATTTCAGCCTTCATAATCTTTTTTTTTCCATAAAATCATAAAATGGCTAACTGAAAATTCTTCCAGTGGGTTTTTTTTCCAATGGTCTTTCAATGCCTACAGTCCAGAGGGACAAATACACAGTAAGTCTACCTAAGAAAGATAGTGGCATTTTCTGGTGGGAGTAATGTCTGTGATGTGCCTTGCACATAGTTTGTCCATCTGAACAGGTAAGAGGGGGTAGCCTAGGCCAGGAAATTTCATGAGCAGAAGTCTGCAAGCCTGACAGCAAGCTCTGCTCTAGAAGTGCAAGGAGAGAAGGGTTGTTGGAACATAAAGGGTGGTGTGTTTCTTACCTATTGCTGCCTTACAAACTGGTTCAAACTCAGTGGCTTAAAACAACACCCACCTGTTAGCTCAGTTTCTGTTATTCAGGAATCTGGTACATTCTAGCTGGGTCCCCCTTTTAGGGTTTCTTGAGGCTAAAATCAAGGTTTTGCCTGCTGAACCTAGAGGCTGGACTAGGGGAAGATCTCAAGCGGCTGGCAGTCGCAGGACAGAGGTCCGGGATACCTTGCTGTATCTCTGCTGAAGGCCGCTGTCAGCTCCTGGAGGCCGCTCAGTCTCAGGTCCTCACCTTGTGCCCCCTCCATTTCAGCCATGGAGATCCTGCCTCATGGGGGATCCCTCTCACTCTGAATCTCTCTGACTTCTTCTGCCACAAGAAGGAGAAATCTCTCTGCTTTTAAAGGGCTCATGTGATTCGTTTAGACTAGCCTGGACGATCTTCCTATCTTACTGCTCAGTGATTAATAACCTTAATCCCATCTGCTGTCTTCAAGGGCAGAATCTTCGGGAATGCTGCCAAACAAGCAGCAGTTGGGGTGCCTCATTTTGAGTAGATATTGACCACCTGATAGGCATCTAAAGGAAAGCACAGGGGGTTAAAAGACCAGGAAACCACATAAAATAAAGTCTGTTGCCTCAGCAAAACTGAGGTATTTTGCCTCAAGTCAAATTTTAAAAGGCTGTCACAGAGGATGGACGGGCTTTACCTCTGCAGCAAGCGGCGGTGGGTGGAAGTCACAGGTCGCTCAAGCGCCGTGCAGGACAAAGAACAATCTGTATTTCCTGCCTTCTTTCTATTTTTCAAAAAGGCTCTCGAAACATATTGATTGTGAGAACTTACCCAAATCTGTGGATTCCAGAATCTCTGAGAGCAGAGCAGATGACTGTAACCAAGGGTCGAAATTGCTTCTTCTTTTCATGCCTCTCTCTATGCTTGGCCAGCCACCTCCCAATGCTCCACTGTTCTATTGGCTTTCTCTTAAAAGGGACTCAAATCACACCCCAAATCACACCTTTGAAGAAAACGGATATGAAATATTGTATGGATATAAAAAGACTCAGGGCCTGGGGCTGCTTCTTTTTGCTCAGCTTGTAGACACATGCTACCGCATGGATGAACCTTGAGGACACGATGGGGAGTGAATTGAGCCTGATACAAAAGGACACATACTGTATGATTCCGTTTACATGAAATACCTAGAGCAGTCAAATTCATAGAGACAGAAAGCAGAAAGGGACTGGGGGGAGGGGAAATAGAGTTTCAGCTGTAATGGGGGCAGGGTTTCAGTGGTGCAAGATGAAAAGACTTCTGGGAATGGACGGTGGTGATTCACAACCATCTGAATGTGCTTACTGCCACAGAATTGTGCCCTTCAACATGTTTAAGTTGGTGAATTCTAGGTTATGTATATTTTACTACAATTTAAAAAATATTTTAAGGAGACCATATTAAGAAGAAGTGATGAGAGTTCCTTAGCAAGCTTCTTTTCCTGGGAAGTCCTGCCGTATCCTTATAGAACAAAAACACTTTGATAGAAAAAAATTTCCCACTCGATTTATGCTTTTAAGAACCCAGAGCTTCAGTCACAGGTTGGCCATGTGTTGGAGCATAGCTCTTTGAACATAGCAAATTTTAACAAATTTGTTTATTCTATTTTGTTGTGTGGTATAGAATGTTGAACAAGCTCTTGATTAGACTGTGGTGTAGAAAGGGAAGCACAAATGCCACAACTTGCTTTCAACAGTCAAGTCTTCAGTGTGAGAGTGGGTGGCACTCTGGACCTCTTCCTCCTCCGAAATAAATGTTCAAATATATAAAGATTAGAGTTCCAAATGCTACCTATCTCCATATTTGTGTGTAGGTGCTGGATTTGTCTTGTTCTAATTACAACCAGAGAGATGCCCAACATGATCAAGTCCTACCTTGAAACAAAAGCTGTTGTACTTGTAATGCTAATCATTATGTTTTCAAGAGAACTCTTATTTTACAGTCTATTTCCAAACTACGGTTAATCCCTTAAAAAAAAAATCCTGGGGGTACCTGGGTGACACTGTCAGTTGAGCAGCAATCCTTAGTTTGGGTTCAGGTCATGATCTCAGGCTTGTGAAATTAAGCCCCATGTTGGGTTCTGCTTTGTGCATGGAGCCTGCCTTAGAGTCTTTATCCCTCTCTCTGCCCCTCCCCCACTAAATAAATCCATTTTTCCTTAAATTTTTTTCTTTTTTTTTTTTTTTAAAGATTTTATTTATTTATTTAACACACACACACAGAGAAATCACGAGTAGGCAGAGAGACAGGCAGAGAGAGAGGGGGGAAGCTCTCTGCTCAGCAGAGAGCCCGATGCAGGACTCAATTCCAGGACCGTGAGATCATGACCTGAGCCGAAGGCAGAGGCTTAACCCACTGAGCCACCCAGGCGCCCTTCCTTCCTTAAATTTTCATATGTAACATTAGATTTTAAAATTTCTACCCTGAAACAATTACTAAATTTGACACTGGCATAGTATTTGAAGCTTCATTCTTTCAGAAGCCACCAAATATATGATTAGACATACCGAAATTCATTTTCCCTGCTTCCCATGCTCATCTTCCCAACACTCGGAAAGATTTTTCAGCAAAGAACCTCATCTCACTGGATTCCATGTTTTCCACAAAAGCCTCTGTTATTTTATGAGTAACCAAACAGCACCAGTATTTTGTTGCAGCTGATGAATAGATCTGACCTGGAGAATAAGTAAAATTTTAGCTTTCGCAAGTGAAACGGGATGTAAAGTAGCTACTTAAAGCCAATATAATATTTACATGAAATCATTTCTGTAAATGATGATGTCCACACGTGTTTATTTCTGTGGCAGGGATTGAGAGTTCCATATTTTCTGATTAGTCGTTTTGGCTTCTGCTGGACTCTGTTGTAGAAGATACTTATTCTTCACCCTGAAGTCAGAAAGACGGCCGTCTAGGAGTTAAATACGACATCGTGGTTAACTGCAACATGTTCCGGCCTTCACAGAAGGCACTCTCTTCTAGCGCCCGATCTGTTGGCAGCCACAAATCCGCACCATGGCTCCCAGGCCACGGCCTCTATTGCTTGTCCAGGAGCACCAGGAAGCCAGCCGTGTTTGGCTCTGGCCCTTGGTGGGGCTTCATCACTGTGACTCTGCATGTGACTGTGTGTAAATGATACAAAATTAGTACGGCTTAAGGGCTGGAGAAGGCTCTGCTCACTGACCAAATGTTTTAATGAAACATATAATCTGAACTTGGGCTTTGTTCAATTATTTGATTCCTCAAAATTACTTACCTTTGTGGAAACCTGTCCGCAGTTACAATCCAACAGTTATTTCTGTCTTATTTTCTCCCCTTGTTTTCTTATTTCCCCCCTCACATTCGCCCCTCCCTGCCTTATTTTTGGCTCTATGCCTAAGCTACAGATTTCTTTTGAGTTCACATTGGTAGCGTACAATATCAGAAGCTGGTTATTTCCTACCTAATTGTGGCATACATCTTCTTCTCTATAGTACCTCTATGTGTTTCTAAGTTTAACTTTTTTTGTTATATTATTTTCTTTCCTTGAATATATGCAGTTATTTTTCCCTTTTTAAAGAAATCAAGCTGTTTTTTAATTTTAAAAAACTTTTATATTAAAACTAAAACATTTTTTTCTTTTTAAAAAAGATTTTATTTATTTATTTGAGAGAGAGCAAGAGCAAGAACATGCACTGAGGGAGAGGGAGAAGCAGACTCCCAACTGTATCATAATGAAACTGAAAATCAGATGTATCTGAGCATAGTTGACAAAACAGTGGGATGAGTCTTCCAGAAGAAGCACAGTTTCCTGAGCTCTGAAAATCTTCCTGGGGGAAACTTGTCCTGCAGAAAGCAGATGCGAGGCATTGTAAAAGCCTGACGCTTTTGTTGGTGGAGGAGGAGGGAACATTATGGAAACAGCATTGATATTCAAATATCAATCTCAAATATTCAATACTGATAATGAAATCTGTTTCCTGACCCAAAACTCATTGGAGTTATATTAGGAAGAGGGGAACCGTAAAAGAAAAGTTAAAGCAGAGAAGCTCACAGCACAAGCTTCAGCTTCCCACCCGCTTTGAGAGTATATAACAGGGGGAGAGGCACTCTCCTGCTTTGGAACACAATGCTGGAATCTTTAGCATCTCTAAAGCTCTGGTGTGTCCTCAGCTGTTTTGGGAAGCTGGCAGGCCAGGTATGAGAGGAAATTTGTCTGCAAAGCCTGTAAGACATTGTCTGGGGACTCCCCGACGTATTTGGGGGAGTCTTTGCAGAAGGACTTAGAGGTAAGCTGGAAGGGCCAAAAGTCCATTCACCCAAAGAAGTTTGGTAAATGCTATTAACATAACCTTATCTGTACATATAGCCTGGTGAAGCCCAAAGCAATTTCTGTCACAGGATGTGCGGAAGTGCCAGGCACACATGCAGCTTGACCCTGTCATCAGAGCCTCCTCAGGGAGGGTCTCCTCAAGGTGGAAGGCTACAGCACTTAGCGACAGGAAGAGCAATGGATTACAAAGGTCATCTTTCTCTCCATTCTCACCTGCAGATGCGTTCTCTCTTGTAGAATAAGGCACAGGCTGTCTGTGCCATCTTAGGCATTATCTTTGATTCAGGAATTTTAAGAGGAAACCAGGTAAGGCCAAAGAGTAGAATGCACAAGTTGGCCGCTTAGAACTGGCCACAGGCTCAGGAAGAGGATCCACTGCGTTTCAGGTAGGCGTCTTCTCCAACTAGTTCAATAGGATAGGCAGACAGAGATCCGGGGGTGGGGGTGGGGGGGGACTCTAGGAGAATGTGCTCAGGCTACAATAATTCCCTGTATTTCATTTCTTGTAAATCATAGCACAGCAATAGGCAATAGGCAGAACTGAGGTTCATCTCAGTGGGGAAGCTCATTACTATATACCCAGAAACTGAATGGAGAGGCAAGACTGATATGTTTCATTCCTCCCTCCTCCAGAGTGTGTGCGTTTCTTGCCTTGGATTCTATTTGTTGACATACAGAGGATGCTCACACATTTGACAGTTCCTCAGCTCCGCTAAGATAGCAGCCCTGCCAGGCGGGTGGTGCCACTCTGTTGGATTTCAGTCTTCTCTGAAAACACCTGTAGGTCACAAAATCCTTTTTCTGCTTCAGGAGGACAACTAGAGCTGATGAGAACTTAAACCAGGAAATGGAAATGAATTCAGAAGACTTTGTGGGGTTTTTGTTTTTGTTTTTTTAATTTTTCCTCCCAGAAATAAAATGAAATCTGGGTTTTTGATCTCTCTCTGGTCCACTAAATGATAGCGTTCCTTTTTTCTTTAACTGATTTCCATCTCTAGAGGTCACATATGAACCCATATTTTGTAAGACACACTTGACTTGCCAAATAGAAAAACTGAAAAGAGTCCTATTTCTCCCAATATTGTCCTGGGAGCTGCTCAGTCACTGGGGGTGGCTCTGTTGAATTTCTGAAGAATGACCAACCTGTTTTCCAAAGTTTTCTACATTCCTATCTGCAATGTAAGAAAGCCTTAATTTCTCCACATCCTTGCCAAGAGTTATCGTGATTGTCTTTTTTCTTACAGCCATCCTAGTAATGTGAAGTGGTATCTCTTGGTGGTTTTATTTGCATTTCCCTAAATGACTAACGATGTTGAGTATGTTTTCATGGCTTCATTGTACTTTTAATATCTTTTTAGTAGAAATATATATTCAAATCCTCCCAATCTTTTTTTTCCCCATGAAATATGAATTTATTCATACTGGTGATGCCCACCAAAGACTACCCAGACATAGTTATGGACAAACAATAAAGGGTTATTCGCTGCTATCATGAGGGAGACCTCACATGATGGGGAACCATGGGGAGACTCGGGATGTGGATGCTAGGGGGAGCTTATTATAGTATATGAGCTTCTGTTATGTGATTTGGGGGAGGGTCCAAGGAAACTAGGGTCTGTTCAGGTACTAGCAGAGAGCAGGGGCAATTCAGTAATTAGCTTAATAATTTTGATCTAAGAGCAGGGCTAGAGCTGTCATTGGAGAAGCAGTAGTCACTCACATTAGCTGGGGATGGGAAGATTGGTCATCTTTTTGAGGCTGCACAGTGTCTGTGCATGATGTGTGGACTATGGTTTCATAGCTTTATTGGACCTTTATGTCTTTTTGGAGAAATGTATATTCAAATCCTTTGCCTATTTTTAAATTGGATTTTTTTTTATTGATAGGTTGTAAGAGTTCTTCAAATATTCTGGATACAAGTATCTTATCAGTTATATGCTTTGCAAATATATTCTCCCTTCTTTGTGGCCTATGTTTTCACTTTCTGGAAAGTGTCTTTTGAAGCAAGAATTGAGTATAATAGCAAAGTTAAAAGTTAAAATTGAGCATAACCATACATAAAATTAAAAGGCGACCTACTCATTGGAAGAAAGATAGTATTTGTCAACATAAAAGTTTTTCTCAATCAAGGTATGTGAGAATCTTTAATAGTCAGGTTGAAGTTATTTTTAGAAGTAACCATTGCCCACCCCCACCCCAGCCAAAAGTCATCCAGTAGAAACCGTACTAGAAACCCGGCTCCAACCTTAAAATGTTTGTAGGGTTCAGCATCCCAGTGAAAATAGTGTTATATAATTAATAAAGAATTATTTCATAGTACAATAGTGCCTGTCTGGTGTTAAATCATTCAGACAACACTAAACATGAATCTTTCCCATTTAACTTTTTTTTTTTCCACCTCTCAGTTGCAGAGGTCAGGTCAAAGTATCTTTATTGAGCAATACTACTCTATTCTGCTTCTGTGGTCATGACAGGTAGAAGGAAATTGCTAAACTGTCCACAAAGCATAACCACCAGGGAATAAAAGGTCCAAAAAACGTTGGTTAAAATATTTCCTGGACCATGCCCCGGAGAATAAAAGAAAAATTCCTTTAGATGAAAAGTCGGGTAACGAACTTGAAGCACAATAAAGGTCAGTAAAATCATTGTTCATCTTGCTTGGAAAACATACAAAGCCCAGAAATAAAGTCCAGGGGAAAATTGAGCATGAAAAAAAAGAAATCCAAGGATAATTATTTTTACTCCTATAAAGCAGGCTTAGCAATAACCACTCAGTTGTTTGCCCAGGGCGGCTGAGAATTTATACCAGATGAAGACATAATAAAGAATTCCGACTACTTTACTCTTATGGGAAGGCTTGAGTAGCCGAAACAAAATCAGAAGTTGGTGAATATTTTACATTTATGTTCATTTTTATATAAGAAATATGTGAGGGCAGAAAAAATAAAATCCTCAGAGGACCAGAAGAAAGAAAAGAAGATACAACTTTTAAAAACCAGAGAACGCAGTGGGAACTAGTAGGGCACAGACCATTTCCAGGGTTTAAACAAAGAAGCTTCGCTACAAATTAAAATGCGGCAACAGCAACAAAAAACAGGGACAGTAAAGAAAAGTTAGCTGAGTGACAAGAGCGGGTATTACTCCTAACAAGTTCACCAGAAAGGGAAAAGGATCAAGCGTTCCTTACCTGTAAGGAAATACTTGTAGGAAATAACTGAGGGGAAGCCCAGATAGCGGGAGGAATTACAGGGATCAAAGGGGATCACACAACTGGACTCAAAAATGTTTAGAATTAGGAGGAAAGAGGATTTTAACCTTAAATTTCTTTTAAATAAGATCAGAAAATACTTGCTTATTTAAGTCTTTCAACAAGAAGTCCTGTCATAAGATGGGTGAGAGAGTCAGAAATAAAGTCAGGGGAAAATATGTACTTTTTTTTTTTTTTTAAGATTTTTATTTATTTATTTGACAGAGAGAGATCACAAGTAGGCAGAGAGGCAGACAGAGAGAGAGGAGGAAGCATGCTCCCCGCTGTGCAGAGAGCCTGATGCGGGGCTCGATCCCAGGACCCTGAGATCATGACCTGAGCTGAAGAAAGAGGCTTACTCCACTGAGCCACCCAGGCGCCCCCTTTTTTTAAACTTTACTATTACAGACTCTCGTATTCTCCCATCAAACTTCCTGCGGTCTTGTTTAAACAAATAAATGAGCGTCCTGATAACACTAAAGGCATCTAGTGATGAAAGGACTATGGCACTGCTCTGTAGACGACTAACTCCCACACCTAAAGCACTGAATTGTTTCAGATCATTAAGATGCCCTTTGACATTAGGCTCAATTATTTAATAGGAAATGGTGACCCAGGAGCTGCACTGTGTCAAAAAGGTTGGGTGGGGGGTGGGGGGCAGACATGGGATAGTGACTTAAGTTAAGACACTATTAACTTCTCGAATGGTGTCTTCATTTTTTCATCTGTAAACCAGGGATAAAAAAAATCTATCTTTTGGGTTCTCATGGTGCAACTTTGGTAGACTGCAACCCAGGATTAATGGTGTAAATCAGTCCTGGACTTACTACCAGGAACAAGGACGCTCAGAGTGATCCTAGATGTCTTGGAGGGGCCCCAAGGGGTTTGCCTAGGTGAGCTCTGGAGCTGAACTCTGGGGTGCTCTGTTCCAACCTCTTTGTCAAGCTGTCATATTGCTGCTGCTTTGATCAAGGCTCTCCTGAGCTGGCTGTCCCTGCTTTCCCAAGGGGCGGACACTTCCCCATCCCCACAACATGGTGGATATCAGCATGTAACTTTTAATGAGATTTTCTGACATTTAAAGAACATTAGAAAGAAAGTATGACACAGAGAATACCTTCTGTGCGGGTCCAGAGTCATTCCAGGCCTGCTTACAGTGACCATGTCCAACTGTGCGCTGGTTGCTTCCTTGTTGTGGCGTGTGTCAGTTAGACCCTTTGGAAAGCAGATGTGGGCTTGCAGTGCAAAAGGTTTACTGGGGAATAAGACCTGCTGGAAGGAAAAGGAGGGACTGAGATTGGGTGGGAGAGCCACCAGACTGAGCTGCAGATCTGACAAAGCCTTTCTTGTCCAACAGGAGCTCCAGAGCAAAGACTCTTTGTGGAGGTGGGCTTGGAGAAGTTAACAGCGGGAGGCTGTCACCTAACCATACTACTTACAGCTGGGCAGGAGTCTTTCTTGAAGGGGTCTCTAAGCACTGTACATTCCTGTGTCTGCACACAGCTCAACCTCTAGGTATCGACTCTAAATCATCAGAAATGCCTCTGCATCACTTGGCCTCCCATGCTAGCCAAACTGACTGCTGACCCCAAAAACGAGAGAAAGTCCGAGGTTGATACCTACCTCCTCATGTCTTGCTTCATGTCCCACAGACCTCTCTCTCACATGACTGACAATGGGAAAGTCCACTCAACTCACAGAAACCCTACTGCCATCCATAAGAGTGTGGCTCGTTTAGGGCGAAATCACTAGACGCCTGCCTTCGGTTCAGGTCATGATCCCAGGGTCCCGGGATCAAGCCACACATTGGGCTTCCTGCTCAGCGGGAAGTCTGCTTCTCCCTCTCCCACTCCCCCTGCTTTTGTTCCCTCTCATGCACTCTCTGTCAAATAAATAAATGAAATCTTAAAAAAAAAAAAAAAAGAGCGTGGCTGGTTTAATAAGACAATCACACAAATGTCTAATAGTAGAATATTCCCCAAATATGGATTATTGCCTCTTGAAAAGTACCACATGTGGCATTTCAACAGCTAATCCAAATGGCAGTCTGCCAACCTCAGTAAAGATCCTTAACAGTCTTTTCTCTTCATGGGTACCACAATCTTGGAATCCAGTTGCATCCAGAGGCACCTTATTTTAAAAAATAATACATGTAAAAAAGTGCTTTGAGACTCATTTTCTGTGTAAATGCAGGAAATTATCTATATAGTGCCAAATATTTATGGATGTATGAAAACATTCCTGACTGAATTTCTCACTTTCCTTCTAAATATAGCTATCATGCACTTTCAAATAGTGAGTAACCAGCAGAAACATGCCAAACTTTTAAGAAGAGAGAGTTTAAAGCATTTTCTGATTTTCCTCTTCATAGCATATACTTAATATGGTTAGTCTCGAGCTCAAATACAGATTTTTTTTTCAAAAGTTAAAGTTAATTGTAAGACGTTTGTTCGGAACTCAGAACATCTTTCCCATCAAAACAATGCCATAAATGGCATTTACTTTCCTGGGTTAACCCAAAAGACAGAGTACAGGTAAAAATTTACCTCTTCTTCAGTTATAAAATATTCTTTTTTTTTTTTTTTTTTTTTTTTTGGAGAAGAAGGTGGGAGGGGCAGAGTGACAAGGAGAGAGAGAATCTTAAGCAGGCTCCATGCCCAGTGCGGAGGTCACATGGGGCTTGAACTCACAACCTGAGATCATGACCTGAGCCGAAATGAACAGCCTGATGCTGAACCGACTGAGTCACCCAGGTGCCCTGGTTATAATATATTCGTAGGGATGTTATGCGTAGCAAAACATTTTTTTAAAAGATCGCTCACCTCCTTCACAATACAATTCAACATGGCAGTTTCCAGTGTAAAGGAGACTCAAAACATGGGAGCAGAAACTCAAAAAGGAAGAAGGGACAAGGAGAGGAAGGCTAGGTGAGTTTTCCCCCCTCCTCCATGCCTCTCAATTTGTCTTGGCTTTCGCCACTTCCTATGTCCACCAGCCCCTCCATCACCTTACAAACATAAACCTGTGCTTCTAGGGGTGGTGTGAGGGCCGTGATGGGAAGTCTTTCTCTTTCATTCTCCCCTATCCCTCTTTCTCTGGATTCTACCTCTCACTTCCATTTTCTCTTCTCCGCTCCCTCCTTTTCTCAAAAGCCTTCTCTTTTCTTCTTCCTCCCTGAGCCACATGCCCCATCCTGCCTTATGTTGTCTCATTTCCTTCCTCTCTAGTTTATCTCCCTTTTGCATCCATGGCCACTGTGTGGATCAGGCTCTTACCATTTCTCCCTGGCAACCCGCATGGTTGTCCCTGTCTCTCCTCCTGTACCCCATCCATTCTCCATCCTGGATGTAAGACAAATGTCATCATGTTGCTCTCCTGCTTAAGGACCCCAATACTTTGGAGATCAAATCTAGACTCATCGCTGGCTCCTGCCCTCCATTGCGCCTCATCTCTTTACCACACATCCAGTCTTTTCATCTGAGTCCTTCCTGTCCCCTCAGGCTGGCTTGGGCAGACCCCTGTGAGCCTTCCTTGGGGGTATACCTCTCACTTAACATTTGTCGTTGCTTCCTTCTGTTTCTGCTACGAGATGGTGAGCACTTTGAGGGTGGACACTAACCCTTTTGTCAGGAGTGCAGTGTTAAAGAATTGAATCCATTCTACTACCGGTTTGGGGCACAAGGACAAGAGGAGTGAGGCCCTGGACAGATAAGAGTGACCAGGAATGATGAGGTTTAAGGGTCTGCTGTAGCAGGAGGGAAAGGGATCCTAGTGAAGAAGGGAAATTCTCAGCACGAGATATAAGAGAGAGCAGGCAGCTGGAGCACAGACAAGGAACTTGGGCTCAATTGGGCACCGGCAACTCAGGAAATTCCTGTACTCTTGTTTTAATGTATCACAGCATCAACAGAAGCCAATGTTAAAAATCAGTATCACAGCTCAAATGCCCCATTGAAAGCAAATGTTAAATATATACCTTGTTTTAAAAATTCTTCAAAATGCAGTAATTTTTGTGAAAAAAAATTCCCAGGATACATTCCTAAATCATATATATTCTGAAAAATGTACACAATAACATATACATAAATAATGTACCTTCTGAAACAAACTGTTTTGAATAGTGCTTAATAAACATTATTCTTTTAATTTTTTATTTTTTATAAACATATATTTTTATCCCCAGGGGTACAGGTCTGTGAATCACCAGGTTTACACACTTCACAGCACTCACCAAAGCACATACCCTCCCCAATGTTAATAAACATTATTAATAAGGAGTATTAGTTAAGACCCCTTTTTGCTTAGAAGGCAAGGCCCTCCTTCAATCTACAAGGCTTCTGCTCCCAGGCAAATCTTGTTTTTAAAAATAGCACTTTTGACCAGAGTAACGCCAGACTCCTGGTAACAAGAACATTTACCTGGTAACAAGAACATTTCCATTTTTTTCTCCTCTATCCAAACCTACTGACCCACAACAACAACAATAAAAATCAGTCAAGGCATACATAAATCTAGAGTTTAAAAAGAGAAATAGTGAATGTTCCATTTCATGCTTTAGTACAATAAATATTTAATAAATACAGCAAACAGAAAAAATGCTTTCGTATTTTCTTTGGGTGACTGGGTAGGCAGAGGATAAGGAAGGATGAGGAAAGGAACAGAATTAGAAATAAAATGAGAGGAAAAGATGAAAGACTGATAAGCACAGGGAACTCAAGATACAAGCGGAAAGCTAAAAGACAAAAGCCAAACCATATAGGAAGAAGAATTGAGTTTTGGTAGTCAACTGAATGCGAGGTGTAAAAAGAGAAAGACACTGAGATTTCAAATGTCAGTAGAAGGTTGCACCACTAACCGAGATGAGGAAGATCAAGAGGAGAAGCCTGGAGGGGTGAGGAGGAATGCTAAACTCTCTTCCAGACATACTGTTTGAAGGACCTGCCCCAGAATCAGGTGGAGATTGTATTTGAGGAGCTGGAATGACAAGACTCACAGCAAGGGACTTGAATTGGGAGTTCATTCTTTTAGAGACCAGCGGTGTGAGAGCAAAAGGAAGAAAGCGCTAGGTGAAGAGAGAAGGAAGAAGAGGTCCACCGTGAATGCTACAGAATGACTTCATTAAACTCTTGTACTAGCTTTATCCAGTGAAATCTGTGTGGTTGAACACCCTGCGTTATTTTGCAACACTGGGGTTTGACAGTTTGTGGTATATTGATCTCAATGCCTATTTCTAATCTGATTGATAGCTATACTTTGTTTTAATGGCAAAGTGTCTCCCAGATACACACGGAACCAAGGGGAAGAAGTGCATCATTGGCAGCACTTGCTAAATAATGATACTCATTTTTCTCTCCTATACATTAATTATGCAGAAGTTTTTGTTCAAATCTAGATGGTCGATTTCTGTCTTCCCTGATATCAAGTGGTTGTTCTTGCAAAGTAATTGAAAAGTGTGTTTTAAATTTTTTTTTTTAAGATTTTATTTATTTGACAGAGAGAGAGAAATCACAAGTAGGCAGAGAGGCAGGCAGAGAGAAAGAGAGGAGGAAGCAGGCTCCCTGCGGAGCAGAGATTCCGACGTGGGGCTTGATCCCAGGACCCTGGGATCATGACCTGAGCCGAAGGCAGAGGCTTTAACCCACTGAGCCACCCAGGCGCCCCATATTTTAAAATTTTTAACCAGTAGGTTGAAAGCTTGCTGAAACTCTTCATTGGGTCAATGTTCAAATTGGTTAGAAAATTATATCTCCAAGTTTTTGCCCAAATACTTTAGATGTACGGCCATGCCATGACAGTTTCAGTAGGTGTCGTGTTTACACTGATGAAGCAACAGAATCACTTCATGATGGAGACTTGGCCAAACTTGTTTTCAACATGCTCTCTCCATAACACAAGTTCCTTTTGAAAAGTAATTAACTTCTCATTCTTTAGCTCACTCTTTCAGATCTGATTATACCTCGATTGATTCCCTCCCCAATGTGGCTGATGAAAGAGCACTTACCCAAAAGGTCAACTCTGCCATTTCATGTTTCCTGGGCTCACAATATCAGTACTCTCTTCAATCAGCAGCTTCTTTGCAGGGATTTTTTAAAACCACTTGTCCATTTTTTGAGGATTTGTTCAAAGGTGGGTATTATTAAAAGAGAATGAAGGTAGATATTACAATCCATAAATCCATGCAAGCAGCAGTTTGTGGCAGTATGCTGAAAGCAAGTGAATGAATGAGAACACAAAGGTCAAATTCCTCATTATGCAAGATGTTCCACTCTTCCCCGGAACATTCTGTGTACCTGACATGACACACATCCAGTGGGGACAACAATGTCATTCTGTATACAAATATTAGTAAAGCCTTTAAAGTGACTTCCAAAATGTTAGGGAAGCATAATCTCCTTCTTTTCTGTAGATTTAAAAGTATATAGATAGAATTTTGATTATTTTCTTCCTGTAGCCTGATAGTTTGTCTTCCAAAACCCCAGGAGGGGTGTGTCCCCACTTTGGAGATGACTGCTTCAGAGCAACAGTGCTCATACTTTAGAGTGTCTAAGAATCTTCTGAAGGTTATTTATTCATTTACTTAGTGAGTTCATTGAGAAATAGTTTACCTGTAGTGAAATTTACCTATTTAGGCATATAGTTCTTGGTGGTATGTAACCACCACCACCACAGTCAAGATGTGGACAATTTCTATCATTCCTCCCAGATCTCATGATCTTTTTTTTTTTTTAAGATTTTATTTATTTATTTGACAGACGGAGAACACACTTAGGCAGAGAGAGAGGTGGAGAGAAAGGCAGAGAGAGAGGAGGAAGCAGGCTCCCCGCTGAGCCGATAACCCGATGCAGGGCTCGATCCCAGCACCCTGGGGTCATGACCTGAGCTGAAGGCAGAGGCTTTAACCCACTGAGCCACCCAGGCGCCCCAAATCTCATGATCTTTTGTAGTCCATCCTCTTCCTCTAGCTGTGGTGCCTGGCAACCTGATGTGGATTTCTGTCCCTACACTATTTTTTTTTAATTGAAATGAAATTCTAAAACTTAAAATTGACCTCTGAGACCATTTTAAAGTGCATGATTCAGTGGGTTTTAGTATATTCACAATGTTGTGCAACCATCACCGCTGCCTAATTCCAGGAAATTTTCATCACCCACAAAAGAAACCCCATACCCACGAAGCAGTCTGGAAATATATTTATTTTAGAAGCTTGTTCAACATGCAGATTCACAAGTTCCCAAGACTCTGACCTGGTAAGGATGGGGTGAGGCTCTAGAATCCGCATCTTTAACAAGCCCCTGGGCGGTTTGATGCAGTTGGTTCACAAAACACATTCTGAGCATCTCTCTTCTAAAAATACTGTTATCACAATACAACACGATACCATCTGATTTCAAAAGAGATACACATATAGTAACTGGACTGTTTCCTTAGAAGTATAATCCAAATCTCCCTGGTACTTCACCATTGTCTTCCAGCAAATGAGGTCTCCCTAGCTTGAAGAGTTAAATTTTTTTTCTTTCCTTAAGCCCACCCTTCATTTGGGACATCTGTCTCCTCAATACAGATTCTTCGGATATTTCTCAGCATCTACAAGGGCTATTTCACATCTTTTTGCTTCCTGTAGTTGCAAAGCCACTTGGAGACTCCTACTATCACAATTTATGCTGACCATACTAAGAATGGCAAGTCCACAGGAAGGAGTGCTGTCTTCTGAGCCTTCCTAACTTAGGGTGGGTTTCCTGGAAACAGACTTGAGATGGAGAGTTGTGTCGTACACGTGTTTTGGGAGTGCTCTCAGATGACACACAGGTAAAGAAGTAAGGAAAGCAGATAGAGCAATGGAGAGGCCGGGAATTTAGCTAATCCTATGGCCAAATCTCAAGTGGGGGTGGGGGTGCCCTCAGTGTTGTTCTGTATATAAGGCAAGCCCAGCTGGGCCTTTGTATATCTGTAGATGTCAGTCATTGGCCAGGGGCTGCTCTTCAGGAGAGCGAACCATTTCCTGTGGTGGAAAGTATTTTTGTTTTGAAGAGGACCTATTTATTTACGTCACTATTTCTTTTATACAACTGTAATTTCCAGTAATAATATTTTCCAGGAAACCAGGTAGTTTTAAATTAACATATTTGAACAAAGAAAATTTTCACAGGGTAATTTTTATTTACATGAATTTTCAAGAGTTTAAATAGTTCTTTTGAAATAAAACTAAGACCACTTATTGAGACCCTGCATTTTTTTTCCTCAAAAACATTGAGTAGAGGAAATTATGCTTATCCTTGTAGTTCAGATCCTTCTAGATGAAGATCTTGTTAACACACTTGCAAATACAAACCTGCTTGGTAAAAGATCCACGTTTTCATGGTGAGGCGAGCCTATTTGACATGTTTTGTGGTAAGCAAAGATATTTTCTAGACAACTTAAATCTCTTCAGGAAGTTTTCTCTATCAGTCATACAATTGCTTAGGAGTTGTAGAACCTGTGAAACATCAGGAAATGATAGTCGCAGCATCTGAGGCAGGGGTGTTTAGGACCCAAAGAGGGTTTATTTTTTTTTTTTTTTAAAGATTTTATTTATTTATTTGACAGAGAGAGATCACAAGTAGGCAGACAGGCAGACAGAGAGAGAGGAGGAAGCATGCTCCTTGCTGTGCAGAGAGCCCGCAGTGGGGCTCAATTCCAGGACTCTGAGATCATGACCTGAGCCGAAGGCAGAGGCTTTGACCCACTGAGCCACCCAGGTGCCCTGCAAAGAGAGTTTCTAAGCAGAACACTACAGTATCCACTACAGTCCATTTTTTAAAAAAGATTTTATTTATTTATTTGACAGAGATAGACATAGCAAGAGAGGGAACACAGCAGGGGGAGTGGGAGAGGGACAAGCAGACTCCCCACTGAGCAAGAACCCTGAGATCATGACCTGAGCAGAAGGCAGACGCTTAATGACTGAGCTACCCAGGTGCTCCTACAGTCCATATTTTAAGCCACATTTTCATAGTAAATTCCTTTGTCTGGAAATAGCTTACCCAGGATTTTCGTTGGTCTCATTTCTTTCAGAATTTATCAAAAAAAGGTCAATGGGAAGAACAAAAGCCCCTACTTCTGCAGTGAATCTGGAGAATGTACTGATATTTGAGACGGACCTCTTCCTTTGCCCATTCTAGCTTCCCCTTAACCCCAGCCAGGAACTATGCTGGCTGCGGTGGCCCGCCTAGGACAGTGACCCAGACTCTCACCATGACCCTGCAGCTTCTGTATTTGTTGATTTCCTATTAAAACGGGGCAACTGAGAACCAAGAGATGCTCACAGGGATTACTTGAGCACCAAACATACCCTACCTTGCCTGGCTCCCATTGTGGAGCAGCAGCTCTTAGCTGGCCCTACAGCTCCCCATCAACCACCCGCCCACCTTGCTGCAACGGGGAGGGGATTTTGACAGAAACTATTATAATACTCCTCAATTCAGTGGGGCCATGATTTGCCTTTAAGATGATATCACATGTAACTTGCTTATTAGAATAATTTCTGTGAAAAGGAAATAATTTGGCAAAATATTTCTGAGCAGCCCTGTCCTGACACTCCAAGCTTTTTCCATCAAGAAACCAAAACTCTTCTCTGACCCTGAATCCTTGTCTAGCACCTTCCCACCACTTCCTTTTCTTTCACAGCCCAAATCTTCAAAAGACAGTCTATGCCAGCATTTTCCAAAGCATCCAAGGAATACTAGTCCCATGGTATTAAAAAGCAATTTCAAGGTAAATGCATTTGGCAATTTTTAAAAGCTAAGTTTTGCTGTTGGCTTTCTACAAAGCAGGCCTATGCTGAGCTTTCAAAGTATAATCTCATTTATTTCATTCAGGCATTCACTCATTCAACAAACATTTATTGAGTCCCTATCATGTGCCAGCCACCATAATAGGTGCTGGGAATCTAATAACACACAACAACCACAGAAGACGTAGTTTCTACTCCCACAGGGCCCAAACTTAGTGGGAAGACAGGTATTAATCAAAGAATCACAAACAAATGTAAAGTTGCAGTGGTGCTTGATGCTATAAAAGAGAGATACATGGTAGTATAAAAGAATATAATCAGGAAATTGACTTTGTCCAAAAAAGTTATGGAAAATTTCCTTATGAAATTGGAAATTGGTCTGGGATTGGAATAGTGAATAGGATACACACACACACAGAGTAAAAAAAATCAGTTAAAGATATCATACAACAAAATGACATGATTCTATTTGCACTTTAGAAAGATCATACTGGAAAGGCTGTGGAGAAGAGATGAGAGAGTGACAAGATTAGGATGAGGAAAATTTAGGCGGTTTCTGCAGCAAACAGAAGTTAGCATTAAGTTCTAAACCAGGGCAATGGCAGAGGGATTCAGAAGGAAGAGTAGATGGCTATGAGAGAGAAATTTGTCAGGATTTGCTTATCATTTGGATGTAAGAAGTACAGGTATGAAAAGGTTGAAGGGGTACCTAAGGCTTCTAATCTTATTAAAAGATTAAAGTGGGTTACTACTGACTACGATAGAGACAGAGGAGGAGAAGCAAGTTTTGAGGGAGACAGGATGAGTTCAGGTTGGAGTCTAACATACACGTGAGTCCTTTAGATTAAGATTATTCGATTTAGGTAACACTGGCATTTTAGCCATTGTCCTGTTCACTGTAGGATGTTTAGCAGTATCCCTAGCCTGAGACCCACTGGATGCCAGAACCCCCCATCCCCAGATCTGAAAATTAAAAAATGTCTCTGGACATTGCCAAGTACTCCCTGGGGTACAAATTTGTCTCTGTTGAGAATCCCTGGTTTAGATGGAGGTTGTTCCCAGGGTTTCCACTGCCTTGCATATGCTAATGTACTCATATTTGCATCTCTGCCCACACCTTCTCCTGAGTTCTAGACTCACACAATAAACAGCTTACTAGACATTTCCAGATTGGCTGGGCAAGATGAGGGCCCCATTCAGTTCAGAATGGTATTTACATTCCATCTGCACAAATTCTATCCAGAATCCCGCTCAGGGTGCCAGTTCTTTAAAATGCATAAGGGGGCACAAACTGTTGTCAAATTTTTGTCTGTATAGAGAAATTTCTCTCAAGAAAAAGAGTAAATGAGAAAGGGGAAAAAAAATTTATTTTCAAGCCCTCTTTTTTCCTGGAAGCAATGGCTCCTTAGTAGCTAAATAGGTGGGTTTTTCAGGACCTTGGGGAAATCTATGAATTCAGAAACAGACTATTCCATCACCTGACACTGACCTGATAATAGGGTTGGCCTAAATTCATGGGTTTAAATGTGTCAAGGAGAATGAATCCTATGTGGGACTGGAGCTGATTCTTTCCCTTCATTTTATTATCTTCTCCAGTAATACAGAGAATATATACTTATTGTAGAAATGTTTAAAACATCAAAAGGATTAAAAAACTTATAATTATTCATGAACTGCCCACTCATATTCTAGATTTTATATCCTTATTATACATTTTTAAGAAATTGGAATCATGTAAGATAGACGGTTTTACTTTCTAGCATTTTAAACATTATACTACGAAGATTTTATAACTATACTACAGTTAGTAGTACTGAACAATTAGCTCTCCATATTTCAGGATTATAAATAACACCATACAAAACATTCTTAGACCACCTCTCTGATAACATCCCTGTGTTATCTCCTCAAGCTGGAGTCCTAGAGGGGTATAAAATGTTTCTAGGTCCCTGATTCTTGTTGTCAGTTTGCACCCCGGAACAACTGTACTGCTTTACACACACACACACACACACACACACAATGTGTGAGGTGAGTCTCTTACCCTATTCTCATCTTAAATTAGGCAATAAGATTTGAGTTACTGGCCATTTCCTAAGGGGTACAACACCCGTTGTTAAAGTGGGAAAGGAAAAGTGTTCAGGCTCATCTGCTGCCTGGAGAGCCCAGGCCAGGTCACCGGGAGGAGGGATGCGCAGTGAATTTACACGCCTAAACTCCGATATGCACAGTTTCCTCCTACAACCTCCCCTGTCTTAGGGGCATCCAGCATCTTTATGCTGTTTTCCTCTCAAATGTTGCTCTCAAAAGGAATTAATTGATATTAGGGGAAGGCTACATTTCTTAACCATTGATGGGTATTTTTTATTTTTTAAAAGATTTTATTCATTGTCAGAGAGAGAGAAAAAGGGAGAGAGAGTGCACGGGGGAGCTGAGTGAAGAGTCGCATGAGGGACTCGATCCCAGGTTCTTGGGATCATGACTGGAGCTGAAGGCAGATGCTTAAATGACTGAGTCACCGAGGCATTCCCCCTGATGGGTATTTAAATTTTGGTTTCATTTCTTTTACTTATAAGCACAGTGATCTGTTTCTTCTACCCTTGAGAAAGATGGTAGATATTAACAAGCCTTAGAGGGCTTAAGAGAAGGTCCCCCATTCCTGAAAGACCGAGCTGATCCCAAGAGAGTGAGATCAATGCCTGTAATGTTAAGTAGCTATTCCTGAAACCTGTCTGACCAAGTGTCAGATCAAATGGAGGGATTTAGTAAGTCTGCCCACCACTCCCCAGCCCCCACCAACGGGGACAGGTAAACCTGTAGATGAGAGATCTCCTTTGTTCTGTTGTTGCTCTTTGGGTTTGGGATTTCAGGCATGCTGTGAGATATCCCTTCTTCTCTTTCACCTTCTCTCCCTTCCTTCCTTCGTCAAATTACAAAAACAACACATGCTTGCTTGAAGCTGCATTTGTTACAACAAGCAAGTGTTGTTTTTGTTATTTAAAATAATATCAAAGGAAATAGCATAAGTTTTTCTCTTATCCCTTCCTCCATGCCTCTGAGGTAATTATGTTAACAGACTGGTATGTGACCCTCCACACCTCTCCCTGCACTCACAAGACACGTACCAACATGAGCATGGGGCGGGGGGGGGGGGGCGGCTGTTCATTTCTTTTCCTTCCTTTTACTATCATGTCTGTTGCTATTATTACTATTATGCCCATTTCTCTGCAGCTTGCTTTGTTGACTGAACAGTATGTCATGTGTATCATTTCAAGTCAATGCATATAGACTAATTTATTCCTCCTCCCTTTTAAATATCGCTTTCAATTTTTTTAATTTAAATTTTAGTTAACATGCAGGGCAATACTGGTTTCTGAAGTAGAATTCAGTGATTCATCACTTGCATACAATACCCAGTGCTCATTACAAGTGTCCTTCGTACTACCCATTACCCATGTAAGAGGGTTCCCCCTTCTCTGCATCTTTGCAAACATTTGTTGTTTCCTAACTTGTTAATTTTAGCCATTTTTACAAATGTGAGGTGATATCTCATTGTGGTTTTGATTTGTATTTCCCTGCTGATGTTGAGCATTTTTTCACGTGTCTTTTAGTCATCTGGATTTCTTCTTTGGAAAAATGTCTATTCATGTCTTCTGCCTATTTCTTAATTGGGTTATTTGTTTTTTGGTTGTTGATTTTGATAACTTCTTTATAGATTTTGGATACTAACCCTTTGTCAGATATGTGGTTGTTTTCCAATATCTTCTCTCATTACATAGGCAGCATTTTAGTATTGTTGATCATTTCTGTCATTTGTGCAGAAGCTTTTATCTTAAGGAAGTCCCAATAGTTCATTTTTGCTTTTGTGTTCCCTGGTCTTGAGCAATGTGTCTAGTAGCAATGTGTCTAGAAGTTGCTCTGGAGGAGGTAAGAAAGGATACTACTTGTGTTCTCTTTTCAGATTTTGATGGTTTGCTATCTCACATTCAGGTCTTTCATCCATTTTGAATTTATTTTTGTGCGTGGTGTAAGAAAGTGGTTCAGTTTCATTCTTCTGCAAGTGGCTGTCCTGTTTTCCCAACACCGTTTGTTGAAGAGACTGTCTTTTTTCTCATTGGATATTCTCTCCTGCTTTGTCGAGGATTAGTTGACCATAGAGTTGTGGGTCCATTTCTAATTTCTAAAAATAAATAGCTTCTAACTGAATGAAGTAATAGATGCACATGGTACAAAGTTCAAATAGTACAAATGGATACAGTGAAAAGTTTGTCTGCCTCCCACCCCAGACAACTCAGTCTTCTTCCCCAGAGGCAACAACTGTGTATAACAACAGGACATTAAGAAGGGTTTTTCCTTTCTCCCTGGAGGTGGCAAGCAGGACCCAGAGCTAAGGACAGAAGCAACATGACTCCACATTCTATAGAGTCCTAGCAACATTTGGAGATGGACACCTTCCCCAGAGCACTTAGCACTCCCAGCAGGCCTTAGCACTCCCAGCAGGCATTGGCCTAACTGCCTAGCATGGAGGAGGGCAGGAGAGGTGAGAGGAAATGAGAACCTCACCATCATCTGGGGCCTTCTGGGAGAGAAAGGCAGTGCTCTTGTACATACTACTCCTCCCACCCCCAGAGCCAAGTGAAGAGGGAAGGGCCCAAGGGAAGGGCAGTGACTGGAGCCGGCAGTGGCATGGCCATTTCCTCATGGCTCTACTCAGCGAGGTTGCTGGAACTTTCCTGTGAATCAGGGACACTCTTGCATGCAGCTGAATGAGACTCATATGGCCTCCCCACCCCCTGAGAGGAATCCCAGCTGCACAGGTTGTGGAATGTGCCATGGGGGCAGGAGCTGAGCTGGCAAGAGCTGACTGGTCTCCTCGGGACACTGTGTGGCAGAGAGGGGCTTCTGAAGAAGATGGGCCTGCAGCCCTTGAAGTGCCCACATTTGGGCAATGGCCACACAGCAGTGATGAGCACAATTAAGCTAGAACAACTGATAAGCAACAGTTATTTACATTGTACCATGCAACAGTTTATTTACATTGTACCATGTAAATAAAGAGACCTTTGTTCTTTGCCCTAGACGTCTTCTTTCTAGTCTTGGGCAATAGCTCTCACTTGGACTAGTAGTACCTTACGAAATTTGTGGAGGTGGTTTTTGGAGTTGTCACAATGACAAGAAACCATTCCTGGCACCGTTGTCAGGGACTAGGTATGCTAGATGATCTATAGTGCACAAATGCCATCTTACTATCTCCCCAACAACCCAGTGTTCTGCTCATTCATGTCAGAAACCTATTCAAACTATCTGAGGCTAGGACCTAACTATGTTTTAATGTTTTAAATATAAATATTTTTATATTATTTTACTGTTTATATAACTGTTTATATAACTGTAGAAATATTAAATGCAAAAACAAAGATTGTTTGCAATGTTTTGATATATAGTGAATTTTATTATGCAGTGATTATGGGTTGTGATTTAACAGGACCCCTCTCCAACTATCCTAAACTTCTAGCTAGGGGGTCTTAAGCACACTGTGATATTTCTGCTCTAATCACAGTATCTCACTGGGTTTGTAAAAGGGTCTTAATAAACAGGATAGACATTGAACAGGCAGACATTCTTCCAGGGCTCTCCCAACTAGCTTAATGTTAATACCTTGCTAGAGGGAAAACAGCCTTAACTTGACAATGGCAAGGCCTCTATTATCTTGTAGATGGCTTGTACTTTGGTCCTCTTTAGTATATGAAAGTTCTTTTGAAACCTCCCTTTTCCTTACTTTCCCTGGCTTCAGAGTATATAATCACCACTCCTCAAAATCCCAAGGCAGCAGCTCTTTCCGCCAGGGGTCCTACCCCAATGCCTTAACAAACCACCACTTTGAACCAAAGATGTCTCAAGAATTCTTTCTTGGTCATTGGCTCCAGACCTCACCCCACCAAATCTCACCTATATTCCAAAACCACATCACCTGGCAATGACATTTTTATTCCTGAGAGATAATTTTTGAAGCTGTTATAAAATTTATATTTTATTAGTAGATATACTTGCTAATATTTCTATCATTCCAGGGATGGTCAGTGTATTTGGTGTGGAGTCATCCTAAGATGACAAACTACGCTCTCTTCCATTCTTGCCTCCTACTTCAGCTATAAATTACTGTTTATTAAGTCCATTTGGTTCTAAGAAAAATGATTTTTCCATAACATACTGCCCACATATATGCCTATTTCCTCTTTGTTACCTACATGGACTGTTTTGCCCAAGTCTAACCACTTCCATTTCTTCTCTAGCCTCTGTTCCATATTGTCTTCTGAAAATCACCACTAAATAGTACTCATTAGTCATCCACTGTATCAGGTATCATCTCTGACTTCTGGTCCTTCAGTCTTAAAAAGGTAATGCCAAAGAATCTAGCAAAATTGATAAAAATTGACACAAAGTGACTAAAATTAAGTATAAAAAATTAATAATCACTTTATACCCTTTAAGAAGGCTGCTATCAAAAACAAAACAAACAGGGGCGCCTGGGTGGTGTAGTCGGTTAGGCATCTGACCCTTGATTTCTGGTCAGGTTGTAATCTCAGAGCTGTGGGATTGAGCCCCGTGTTGGACTCTCTGCTCAGAGTCGAGTCTGCTCCTCCCCCTGCGCTCTCTCTCTCTCTCAAATAAATAAATAAATACAATTTTTTTTTTTTTAAAGACAACAACAAGTGTTGGAAGGATGTGGAGAAACTGGAACCTTGCTCACTGTTGTATATACTGTTGTACACTGTTGGTGAGAATGTAACATGGTGCAGCCACTGTGGAAAATTAAAAATTAAAAATACAATTACCATGTGATTCAGAAATTCCACTCCTGGGTATATCTCAAAAGAATTGAAAGCAAGGACTGGAAGAGATTGTCATATACATATGTTTACAGCAGTATTGCTTGTACAGCCAAAAGATAGAAGGAATCCAGGTGTCCATCAGGAGACAGGTGGATAAACAAAATGTGGTGGATACATACAAATGGAATTCTTTTCAAACTTAAAAAGGAAGGAAGTTCCACAACACAAGTGTCCATCAATAGATGAATGGATAAGGAAGGTTTGGTATGTATATACCACATATAAGGAAAATGTGGTATGTATATACAATGGAATATTACTCAGCCAAAAAAATGAATGAGATCCTGCCATTTGCAACAATATGTATGGACCTGGAGTGTATTAAACTAACTAAAATAAATCAGAGTATTAGATAGACATAGAGATGTCCAATCCCTATATTATACACCTAAAACTAATGGAATAGTATGTGTCAACTATAAATCAATTTTTAAAAAATTTATAAAAAAACAAACTGTACTATTGTTGTTATTGTTGTTTTGCAAAAAAAAAAATCACAGAAGGAAATTCTGACATATGTTACAAGATGGATGAACTTTGAGTACATTACGCTAAGTAATAAGAAATAAGACAGATAACTGTGGCAAGTTATTTGCTTAAACATTCTGGGCAAGTGGGTGTATCTGTCATGGCGATTTCAAATGAGATTAATATTTGAATTGGCAGACTAAGAAAAGCAAATTGTCCCCCCCTGATGTGAACAACCTTCATCCATTCTGTTGATATTGATGGTCTAAATAGAATAAAAAGGAAGAGCGAACTCCCACTGTCTGACTCTTTAAGCGGGGACTTCATTTGGCCCCTGCATTTGGACTCCAGTGGAAACATCAGCTCCTCTTGGGTTGTAAGCCTGACAGCTTTTAGATTGGAACCACATCATCAGCTCTCTTGGATCTTTAGCTTGCTGACTGTGGGTCTAATGGTGTGAGCCCATTCCTTATAATAAATCTCTTTGTATCTAAATCTATGTCTATGTCTATATTTATATAATTTGTTCTGTTTCTCTAGAGAACCCTAACACATGTAAGGTACCTAGAGTAGTCACATTCATAGAGACAGAAGGTAGAACCATGGTGGGTAGAGGCTGGGAGCCAGAAGAATGGGGAGTCATTGTTTAATGGGTACAGACTTCCAATTGTGCATGATGAAGTGACTTCTGGGGGTGGATGGTGGTGATGGTCATACAATAATGTGAATGTACTTAATGCCCCTGAACTGCATATTTAAACATGGCTAAGGTGGTAAGTTTAAGGGCTGCCTGGGTGGCTCAGTGTGTTAAGCCTCTGTCTTCGGCTCAGGTTATGATCTCAGGGTCCTGGGATCGAGCCCCACATTGGGCTCTCTGCTCAGCAGGGAGCCTGCTTCCCCTCTCTCTCTCTGCCTGCCTCTCTGCTTACTTGTGATCTCTCTCTTTGTCAAATAAATAAATAAAAATCTTTTTAAAAAGATGATAAGTTTTGTTATGTGCATTTTGCCACGGTTTTTAAAAAATTTTAAAAATGTTAAAAAACAGCAACAACTAATGGTCTTAACTATTAAACATACCAAAGTTAGCTGTGATGACGACCACCAAATGTAGTGATGTGACTGTGTTATTTCCTAAACTCATTATCCATGGTTTGTATTATGGAATCTAGTATTGGTGGTTGTAAAGGCAGCTATTACCAACCTTTCCTAATTTCTGAGACTTGTTACGAAATGCTTAATGAGCACTTACTTGCCAAGGCATGTGCTAGGCACTTGGGAGAAGATGCTCAACCAGACAGCCCCCTGCCGCTTAAGACCATGTGAAGGAGAGAGACAATGAAAGGTACAAAATAGCACTTCCGAGTTGTGATAAGGGCAAAGAGATTGAAAGTAGGAAAGGAGGGGCTACTTTGATACGGAATCAGGAAGCTTCTCTGAGAAGTAGCATTTTAAGCTGAGACCTGAAACTGAGAAAGAACAAGCTACGGGAAGAGAATTCTGGGTGGAGGAACAGCAAGAGTAAAAGCTTGATAATTCCTGAACTACTGAGAAAAGTGGTACTTATACATGGTTGCACACTTTGAATGGTGCTGAATGAAGGGGATTGCCATAATATTACAGATTAATGACACAGGAGATATGAGGCTTTTCAGCTATAAAATAAGAGGTTAATATTCTGTGATAACTAGATGCTTTTGAAGAACTATTTTAAGGAGAAATCATATACAAAAGAAAAAAATTGGGGTGCCTGGGTGTCTCAGTGGGTTAAGCCTCTGCCTTTAGCTCAGGTCATGGTCCCGGGGTCCTGGGATTGAGCCCCGCATCGGGCTCTCTGCTCAGCAGGGAGCCTACTTCCCTTCCTCTCTCTCTGCCTGCCTCTCTGCCTACTTGTGATCTCTCTGTGTCAAATAAATAAATAAATAAATCTTAAAAAAAAAAAAAAAGAAAGAAAAGAAAAAAATCTCTGAAATAAATAGAATAGTTTTTGGAAAAAATGGGACATGTTGCTTTTTATCAATTAATTGTATACACTATTGACTGACAATTTTAGAGGAATCTTATAGACAGTCCTTTTAAGCAGTGAAAATTGGTCTCTAATTTAGCTTCTTAATAAGGTCATATATGGTGAAATGGATTTGTGGTTGTGGTGCTCAGACCAAATTCAGTGTTGGAACAATTGACATAGCAGATATTAACTCAGAGTCAAAGGGTAGTGTTGGGAAAATTGGTCTCCAGAACGCTGGAAAGGGTAGGGTGGAGACCCATGGGCTCACTCTGCTCTCCCTTGCTGGCCTTTGAGATTCAGGGATCGAAAGAGCTTGACATAAATATTTCCTTAGCTCAAAGTACATAGATTGATTACGTTTTTCCTGAATAGGACTTGAATGTAATGAAAATTATGTTGTTAGAACAACCAAGCTTTCCACACTTGGCCACACCCTACCTTAAGCGAGCAGCTGTGCTGGAAGGATGTGGCTCCATTAGGGATTTTGGGGGGACAAGGGAAATATGCACGTGTGGCCATCTTGCTTCCACCAAGATTTTTTCCTTTGTTAATAAGTTAGGAGCTTGACGTGACTTGCATTTATAATCTACAGCTCATCGTGTTTTCATGTATATAGACAGGTACTGCAAAGAGATGGATACCAAGGACAGCCCCATGTCTCCGCCCAGCCACTCCTGCAAGGCTTCTGGGGAAAAGCTGGCATCAGGGGCACCTGGGTGGCTCAGTGGGTTAAAGCCTCTGCCTTCCGCTCAGGTCATGATCCCAGGGTCCTGGGATCTGGCCCCGCATCTGGCTCTCTGCTCAGCAGGGAGCCTGCTTCCTCCTCTCTTTCTCTGCCTGCTTCTCTGCCTACTTGTGATCTCTGTCTGTCAAATAAATAAATAAATCTTTAAAAAAAAAAAAAAAAAAAAAAAAGCTGGCATCAGCCAGACTCTTGAAATTACAAGTAACAAAAGCTAAGTCAAACTTACATTAAATAAATATTTATTTGCTTGCCGATGTCCAAGGAGATGGTTCAGATTTGGCTGATTCAGAGCTCAAAGTATTCTGTTCTCTTTGTCTTAATCATTTGTTTTGCTTTCCTCTTGTCACAGGCAGGCTTTTCCTGAATTATAGCAAATATAGCCTCAGCAGTTCTTGAATTACATGGGGGTTGTAAGCACCTGAGATCTGAAGAAGGAAGAGTCCCTGCACCCACAGCCATCCTTGATGAAATTCTCTGCCTGGTGCTGGGTCAAGCTTTGTGGGTCTGAGTCCTACACCTAGCCCTCTGCCTGGGGAGGTGGGACCAGGCCTGGGAGATGCAGGAAAAAGGAAAAATGGTTACTCCCACTAGAAAAAGTAGAAGGGGAGTTCTGGCAGGCATGTATATAAGAGACTATCTAGCAGAGAAAGAAACCGAGAAATTGCTCTTTTGGAGGAAAAGGCACAGAAGACTGTTGTACTCTTTTAGAAAAATATTTTTTTTTCAAATATAACAAAAGCTATTTATCATAGTAATCAAGACTTCTAGACCTCCCCCATACTGAATTTACATTTAATATCCACTTAAAATCCTTTAAATTATCAAGTTGCCTAATGTCCAAGCTTGTTTACTCAAATTGTTAACATTTCCCGAATACCTATTGTGTGATCTGCTAGACACTCTCCATTTATTATTGAATCCTCACAATATTATATTAAATATTATTTACATTTTACAGATGAGGATATTGAGGCTCAGAAAGGCTAAGTCATCTGCTCAACATCACACAACTAGAAATGAAATGTGATCAGAGCCCAGATTGGCCTGGTTCCAAAGCCTATAGTTTTACTATTTCATGCTTATTCCTTAGTTCAACTTACCTGTTCACAAGGACTTGAGGATAGAGCTAGATAAGTGCACTGGGGGGAAATAACTATGTAAGAGTATTGACAACCTACTGAAAAAGTGTTAATATTCTTAATATGGAGAAAGCACTTAAAATCAGGACAATATTTTAAAAAATCAGAACAATATTTCAAAAACTACATGGAGTATTAGACCAATTAGTGACAAAAGTGCAAATGACTTTTAAACGTGTAAGTGTAATCAAAGGCATAAAAATTAAAATAACAATGTCAGTTTGGGGGTACCAAATGAATAATGATTTTCATTCTCTTCCTTCCCTCCTACACTCCATCCCTCTTTCATTCCTTTCTCCCTTCTTTTAATTGTGTAAGGAAGGGATCAGGGAAGCAGAGACCCTCATACAAACTGGTGAGAGGAAATACTAGTACAATCCCTTTATTTTCCCAAAATCTAGCTTTTTAAATTATGAGAAAACAGCAGTACCCTGAGGCCCTCTCCCCATCAATCCATTTCCCACAACTGTTTTCAACTTTTTAGCTGATTCTTGGTATTTATCCCTATTCTTAATATCTCTAACAACATGCTTATATTATTGTTGAATTATATATAAATATATAATTATATATATAAGCATATATAATATTTTGTGAGTTTTCAATTTTAGGTGTTTTCTTGAGTTTTCAGTTTAAGGCATTATCTATTGATTTTTGACTTTGGAAGAGGGGAGTTTAACTCTGTCCTCACTAGTCACTATCTTCCTATCCTTCTAATTCAGCTGTATCATAATTTGGCTAGTTTAACATTCCATGTTTATGTTATTATGACTACATAAATGCCAGTTACAGTTGACCCATATACTACACTGTACCTTTCCTGTACATTGTTTTTCTTGAATTTAATAATTATCTTTTGTTTGTTTATGGGTTTTGTTTTTTCACGGGCTCATTATTAACTCATTAACTAGTGTTGTTTTCCATTTTCTTGACAATATGTAGTGACCCTGCTTTTCTTGAAGTCTCTGAACCTTCTGATCAGATCCTCTGGAGACTGGGAGCTTTTTGGCCTGCTACACAGCTGTCTCCTTTGGCTCTCTCTTCAACAATTAGGAATTTCCTTTTCCTTTCTCCTGTGCCACATTTTTATCTCCCTGCATCAAATGTCTTCCTCTTTCTTGGCTTCTCTCTCTTCCTGAGAAAAGGTACATCAAAATACATTGTTTTTGAGATTTTTACATGTCTGGAAATGTCTCTTTTACCTTCAGTCTTAATTGATAGTTTGGCTGGGTATGTAATTCTTGAAAATTTCTTCCAGAATTTTGAAGGCACTGCTTCATTGTCTTCTGGCTTCCACTACAGCTGTAGCAGGCAAAATTATCCCCGGGGGCAAATGTAATGTATAGAGAATATACTTCTTGCCCTAATGTAACCCAAAATAAAAAATATGCCAATTATCCATTTAACAAACTTAAATGTTGTAACTCAGTACAAAAGTAAAATAAAAAGTTTTCTTATTGGCATCTTTGTTATGTTTTGATAAACAGGCATGTGGGGTTATAGTGTCTCTCTCTTTTCCCTTTGGCTAGGACTTTGGAAGTCCAATGCTATTCTGATTCTTAATTCTTGATGTAAAGCTTGATTTTCTCTCTGAAAGCTACCAAATGTCTTTGTTGTCAGTTTACTGGAATTTCACAAACAGCTTCCTTTGGCTAAGCCTTTAAATCTAAACATTTGCTTTGCTTCAATATTGTTGATTTCCTTCCCTGTTCATTGTGTTCTCTACTTCAGAAACTCTTGAACTCTGGAACTCATTCATTAGAACTCCCGGACTGGTTCTTTAATTTTTAGACTTTTTCTTTTCCTTTTGTTAATATTTTTCTTCCTTTTTCTGGGGGACTAATGCAGCTTTATGTTTCAGTCTTCCTCTTGAGTTTATTTTATTTCTGCTACAAAAATTAGTCTTTATACATAGCTAAATTTTTTGTTGATTTTCTTAATTTTGTTTTTCAAGTCATTAATTTTTGTTGGTCTTTAGTATTTCTTCTTCCAACTTCCTTTGGATTTAATCTGTTATTCTTTTTTTATACTTAAGCTGAAAGATCAGTCCATTAATTTTTAGCCTCTAAGCACTGTAAAGCTTTAGATCCACATCACAGGATTTAATTGGAGGCATTTTCATTAGTGTTCAGTTCCAAGTGCTTTCTAATTTTATTTTCTTCTTTGATCCAGTAGTATACAGAAGCATATCTATTTTTTTAAAAAGTCATAAAATTGATTTCTTGCTTAATTACATTAAGATATAAAATTATGTTCTCTGTTCTTTGATATTTGTTGAAACTTGCTTTATGGGCTTTAACATTACTCATTTCTGATGTTCTATTTGTTCTTGCAGATAAGGTGCAATTTCCAATTCATGCTTTCTATTTTTTTTGTATGTTAATCAAATAAAACTTGTTAACTGCGCTCTGCAAATATCCTATATATTTACTGAGTGAACTTAAATTAAAATTATTGGCTTATATTTTCTTAATAAGAAGCAAATACTGTATACTCAGGCATCAAATCCATCTGAGTTTCAGGTAGAAGCCACAAATTCTTTTTTTTAAAAAAATATTTTATTTATTTTTTTTGACAAAGTAAGAGAGACAGCGAGAGAGGGAACACAAGCAGGGGGAGTGGGAGAGGGAGAAGGAGGCTTCCCGCTGAGCAAGGAGGCTGATATGGGGCCAGATCCCAGTACCCTGGGATCATGACCTGAGCCGGAGGCAGATGCTTAAGGACTGAGCCACCCAGGGACCCTGAAGCCACAAATTCTTAAAGAAAAAAAGTTCTACCTAGAATCAAGCAGATAGGAGTGATGTCTTATTGTCTACCTCAGCAATTTTTTCACTTAGTCTACCATTTGGCTAATTGTGTAGCCCTTTTCCCACTCTGGCTTTATGCTGGGGTCTTCAAACTACTCACTCCCTTTTCTGTGTGTCACCTACAGCTATAGGCACCTGGGAGAACAGATGTTTTCAGGGCATCCAGCACCTTTGGTGATTCCTCAACCTCCCAGACTCTTTCTCTAGCTTTATTCTTGGATTTAGAGAATTTTCTCACTTTCTTATAAGCTTACTAATTCACTTTAAATGCTGTTTTAAAACATTTTTTTCCGGCATTATGGAGTACTTTGCATGTGTGCTGGTGTTCTTCCAATATATATTTCTTACCTCACTCATCTCTCTCTTTCTCAAGGTCTCGTGTTCTTGCTCACTCTTATTTCATAAAGGCTACGTACTCTTACATCATTAACCATGCAAACAGCACTTTTCCTCCTCATTACTGTAATAAGTTTTCACTGATTTACCTGCCTTCTGAATTGACATGCTATTTTATTTCCTTTGTCTCACAGTGTCTTTAAAATGGATTCCATTTTCCTCCTTTTTACTTATTTTTGGATATAGAATATTCCATTGAGCCTGACCTGGTCTTTGCCAACAGACAGACTGGTTGAATTGTCTTCGGCCCTCTTGTCTGTCCACTTGTGTGCTAGCCAAATCCCCTTCACAGATCTTAAGATCTAGCTGGCTTTGGCTCTTGTGGTTCCTTAGGGCTCCTTCCCATACTCTGAATAGAAGGAGTTCAAGAAAACCTACAGTTCAAAGTATTGTCAGGGCTGCTATTCCTGCCATGTCCTTGTCTAACAACATTTCATGATATAAAGGAGCCGTTATCTGTTCTCTTCTTTCTTCTTTTCTCCAATTCCCTGCTCAGTTTTTATTTTATTTTATTTTGTTTTATTTTATTTTATTTCGATTGCTTGTAGATAAGGGGAGAGTACTTACAAATTGTTTTAGAAGCAGTGCTGTAGACGATAAATAGGAGGGCAGCTTTAACTACAAAACAGAACAATGGAGAGAACTATTACCCAGTTTTGTGACTAAAATGTGCAGCATGCGGGTGATCTCCTATAGGTATTGCGAAAATGCATATTCTTAGGCCTTTTCAGACCTTCTGAGTCAGAATCTCAGGGTGGGGGTGGGGAGTGAAGCCTGAGAATCCACATTTTAACAATTCTCTAGATGACCGGGATGTACCCTGAATTCTGGGAACCACTGGTGTGGACCTATGATTTCTCAGAAGGGTGAATAGTAAAGATGGACGAAGCACCTACATTTTTTTTTAAAGATTTTATTTATTTATTAGAGAGAGATCACAAGTAGGCAGAGAGAGAGAGAGAGAGAGAGAGAGAAAAGCAGGCTTCCTGCTGAGCAGAGAGCCCGATGCGGGACTCGATCCCAGGACCCTGAGATCATGATCTGAGCTGAAGGCAGCGGCTTAATCCACTGAACCACCCAGGCACCCGAAGCACCTACCTTTTTAAAACAGCACATGGCAGGGATGGATTATTGTTGAATTTCCCATCCAGTCACATTAATATGGTAGGAAAAATAGTCCTTCTGGACTCTGGAAAAAAGATTAACAATCAATACTAGTTTTTGGTAGTGTGGTTTTAAAAAAGTAGATGACTAGTTATTTCAGTGAGAATTTGAAATTACACAGAGGTTGTGAGAGACATCTTTTAAAACCAAAGACTTCTGGTTAATCTTTCAAACATTGCTGAGGTTGACTTTCTCTAATTCAGACTCATTGCCACCCACAGGCGCTCATTACTGCAAGCAGAGACTATATTCTTACTACCACATAGCCAGAATTTGATGCTTCCTTTGTTCCTTACTCAATTTGTAATTCATTTCACACCTAAAACATGATGGAAACATCCAGTGGCTATGCAATCTGCCTATATGAGGAGGTCCAACTGTCCAACTGCATCAAGCCAGTCAGATTCTTCATTGTATAATGTTTTCTTCCTTCTGTTGTTCTCCTGAGATTATGCCTCTCTCACCTGGCTGGTCTCATTGTCCCTGTCAGGACTTGCTTATCAGGACTTTAAGCCTTTGCTCAAGCTCTGTACCCACTTCTTTGGTTAGCCAACTCTAAAGTAGCATTCCAGGTAAAGCTCAGGCATTATCTTCTCTCTGGCTCAAATTTTTCCTTTACACTGCAGATTTGTCACTCTAAGATATCTTCATTTTCCCATTTCCTGGAGGATAGTATGTACTCTTTTACCTCACATACAACATGGCCCCAATTTCTCTTCCTAGGCTTATCTCTACAAATTTTATGTACTTGACCTGCAGACACAGTGACTCACTCTCTGATTCTCAGTCTTGCCATGTATGTCCAGCTTTCTGTACCTTTGTATACGCTCTTCCCTCTGCCAGATACGATCTACCCTTTTCTCTACTTGAGAAACTCTCAAATATCCTCCAAGACCCATTTTAAACATTAAATTCTCTGTGAAACCTCACTGACCTCTTCCTGGTGAAGTATGTAACCCCAGAGTATCTTGAGTCTCAGTATCCTAAACATGGATCTCATTGTATCACAATTCTTCATTTGTAGCTTTGTCTTCAGTACTGGATGGTTGTACACAGTACCTAGGAGGGTACTGTTTATCCAACAGTTTCTTGAAAAATGTTGCTGAATGACTGAATGCTGTAACCTGTCTTGATTTCCCCATTGTCTCAACTCCAAGAGCTCTTAGTGCTTACATCAGTCATTTTGCTCGATTGCCTCACATTGTACTTCTACTCTGTCAGATGTGTGCCAGATTCCAGCAAGATTACATACAGGTGTCCTGATTAGGACTTCACTTTTCCAGCCTCAGTGTCTTCACCTGTAAAATAGAGGATAATAACAGTACCTCAGTCAAAGTGTGAAATGAAGTATTGCATTGAAGTGTTTAGCACAAGGCCTGGCACACAGTATGAACACCAACTGGGACAAACATTTCAAACAGCATTACACCTTGCATTCCCATCCTTTCCCCCAGCAGTCACATAGGGCTGTAGCGAAGATATGAGAGCATGCCTGTGAAACTCTGTTGTCATGCATTATGCAAACATTGACTTTTACTTTCACTGTGTCCTCACTAGGCTAGAAGCCGGTTTCAGCCTTCACCTTGTACTTCCTCAGCAAGATGCACAAAGCCTTAGCTAACTCAGCTTTTCTTTTACATCCTCCTATCACCTCTCAGCACCTGTCACAGGGTTGACATAGTAGGTGCTCCATATAAAGACAGTGTCAGATCCAGAATTACCAAGGTCTCTAGCTGCCTGGGAAGCCCTCTGCATTCTTTTTGTTTGCTGTTTGTTTTGTATTACTTGATTGAAACACTTTGCCTTAGTCAGTTCACTCCTGACATTTTGGAGATGCTGTATAGTTATATTAGGTTTAGTTTGCTTTGTGGTAGGACCTCTTCCGCCTTTGGGCATGTGTGACAGGGAGGCAGCTTTAGACAGTGTCCTACTTTTTTCCTCTTATTAAAGACCTAAGTTATATTTATAGAACTCTTCCACTGCAGAATGACTGAACAAGTGCTTGATTGGGGTCCTTTCTGACATTTTGGCAATTTTTAAGAAAAGATTATTTATTTATCTATTTGACAGACAGAGATCACAAGTAGGCAGAGAGGCAGGCAGAGAGAGAGAGAGAGGAGGAAGCAGGCTCCCTGCTGAGCAGAGAGCCCGATGTGGGGCTCGATCCCAGGACCCTGGGACCATGACCTGAGTCACCTTAACCCACTGAGCCACCCAGGCGCCTCAGGCAATTTGTATATATCACTAAGATGTCACTTTTGCATTTAGAATATAAGATGAAATATATTTAATGTAAGAATATATATAATATAATAAGAAATGTAAGATGAAAACATGAATGCATAATGAAATAGATATAGAAATACAAATCTAGAAAACAAACCAACAAACAAAAAATAAAGGCTTTCAAACACCGCACGGAAGGACAGGTAAAGTTACAGTGAATCGAAATCGGTGAAAGTTCCCACAATCTGGAGAATAGGGACGCAATTTCTGAAAGGGACTTGAAGCAACGTACAGGGGAGCGCAATATAGTTAAGTCTGGGCCATTACCCAAGAAAAAAGACTTGCCCCTTAAGAGTCACACCATTCAACGGTCCTAAAACCCTTCGGCACTCCCCGAACTCAGAGTTTACGCGACTGCAGGGCAACGACTGGAGGCCGGCCTGGGAAACCCAGGTGAACCGACGCAGGTGCGGGCCAGCCCAGCCCTGGAGCCCAGGCCCCGCAGCTCCGCCGCACCGCCACCCGGGCGGCGGGCCGGGCTCAGCGCTCCGCCGCGCGGGCTTGTCCTGGGCCCCCGGCGGCGGGTGCGGGACCCCGGCGGCCGGTGCGGGCTCCTGCGACTCGCGCTCCGCAGGAACGGTCCGCCCGCGTGGGCCCGGCCGGCCCGACACCCGTGAGCCGGCCGCGCCGGGGGGAAGGAGTTTCCGGCGGACTCGGCGCGGTGCCGCTTCCTGTCCCTCTCGCCGCGCCGCCTCACGCTGCCCGTCCCTGACGCGGCTCGCGTGGGACCCGCTCCCCGGCCCCGGCGACACGCCCGGTGCCATGCAATCCCGGCTTTTGCTCTTCGGGGCGCCTGGCGGCCGCGGAGCCCCCGCGGCACGGCGCGTGCGGTTGCTCCTGCGACAGGTGGTGCGGGTCAGGCCCGGCGGCGACGGGCGGTGGTCAGAGGTCAGACTGCTGCATGCCGGGGCGGGAGCCGACACAGGTAACCCAGGGACGCCCCTACGGTCTGTGCTGGGGGGGCCCTGCGCTCCTCTGCACCCCACTCCCTGCTGCGCCGCTGGGAAGAAGCGCTGCGCGGGGAAGCCCAGAGAGAGAGAGAGAGAGGTTCAAGTCCCGGTCGGTCTCGGGGCTGACTGCTGTGTAGTGCGAGGCCAGGCGCTTGCACTCTCTGGGCCTCTTCTGTAACCCGAGGGAGCCGCGCTAAGGTTTCTGATGACCTGGAATAGTGCATTCCCCTTCCTTCACTGCTTTTACTCCCAGGATGCTGATTTGGATTACAGTACTCTTGGGGTTAACGCAGCAGCCCTCAGGAGTTGTTGAAACCTGGGCTTGACCTTGCCCTCTGAGTCTCAAGGGCCTGGAAGCCGGTCTGTGTCCTGTTCCAGCCAGGGCTAGTGATGACATGGAAGTGTGCATTCTCGCCAAGGATCCCATCGTTACAGTGTTCTAAACGTACACACAAGCCTTTCTAACTTTTCCAGGGGTTTTCCTTTCTCTCAGCGCTCACATCTTATTGGAGCTGAACATCACAACTTAATTTTAAAACTCACGACTGTACAGTTGAGTCATTGAGATCCAGAAGGGAAAAGTGACGTAAGACCACACAGCTAACAAGTGACTGCTTTAGAATTACGTGCTCTGATTCCTAAGCTCAGGTTTTGGTTTTTGTTTCTTTGTTTGTTTTTTGTTTTTTTGTTTTTTGGTTTGTCTTGCTTTGCTTTGTTTTTGTTTTGCTTGTTTGTTTGGATCTACCAGAGCTGGTTTTAGGAATCTTTTGTTGTTGTTGTATGTTGGAATTAGAGCATTTGTGCTGGTTAAGAGGAGGGATGTATGTTGTCGCAGCTCTTGAATGGCAGAGTGATTCTAAGCAAGATATCAGTGTCATTGTTGCTTAGAATAATGGAGATTTTTTACTAGGAAGGTGCAGGTTTCATTGTTCCTCTTGCAACTCTGCCCCAATAATTTTCCTTACCAGGAAGTTTAGGTCCCATACAGTTCGTTCATTCTTTCTTTCTTCCATCGTTCGTTCATTCATTCAACAAATGGTTTTTTTCTTTCTCCTCTGTGGAGTTGTGATTTCAAATTTTGCCCCTTTATCTGTTATTGTGACTTCTGTGATGTTTATTTATTTGGTAGAGGTTTTTGTTTGTTTGTTGCTTCTTTGTTCTAGAAATCAGAGAGGACAAGGGTAGAAGTGCAGTGTAATCTCTAACTTAGGTTTTGGAGTGAAACACACAGGGCAGCGTTAAAAAAAATGGGTTGGAGTCCATTTTTGCATTGTCTGGATATGGACACTTGAGGGTGGGTGGGCTACTCAATTTTGTGTCCCAGTTTTCTTTTCTTTGCTTTTTAAAATTATGTTCAGTTAGCCAACATATAGTATATCATTAGTTTTTGATATAGTGGTCAACAATTCATTAGTTGCGTATAACAACACCCCGTGTTCATCACACAGCAGGTGTTGTGTCCCAGTTTTCTTAACTGTAAAATGAGGATAAGGAGAGTATATTTGATAGGATTGTTAGGAGGATTTACTTATTTCATGTAATTCCTGCCACATATTAATTTTCAGTAAAAGTTAACTTCTTTATAATTCTTTATATCTCTGTATGTTCAGCTATATGGGAGTTGTTTTGTTTTCTTGGCTTTAGATGAAATGAAACCTGTTACTTTAGGTCTAGAACTGTCACAGCTAGCTGGGTGGACATGTGGAAAAAAAGTTAATTGATATGAACTTAAAAAATTGTTCCTTGTACATGAATAATATATGTTGATTATAAAAACGTTAAAAATGTCCTCAAAATTATGTCCAACAAGCCAAAGTACAAGGTTTGCTTCAAATGTGAGACTCATGATCACATTACAGACAACATACTAACTTTTTAGACTCAGTCACTGACCCTAGCAGGATCATACCAGGAGGAATAAATTGTGCTAAACCTACTTGCCTTGCTGTTGCAAGGTTGAAGGTAGGAGGACTATGGATGAATGCAGTTGGAACCTCACCAGAGATACGAACTCTATTAAAACAATTGAGAGCCAAGTAAACAGGAGGCAAGTGCTTGGCTATCCCGGTACATAATGTTGACCATGAAGGTTGGCCTGTGTCACTTTGAACCAGAGGTCATACACCGATAAAACCACAAATAGCACTATGCTGCAATGAATTACAAAATTCACTGGGAAAGATCCTCCCAGCTGCATACACACGTGACCAGTAACTCATCTCTGCATGTAGTTGACCTTGCTTGCTAGTGGTTTGGAAAAAGGGCAATAGGTACATAAATAGTAGATTCATGTTATCTACGGTTCTTGTCTCTCCTGAATTGTATGTATGTCTTATTTGTCTTTATTTTCCTTTTGGTACCTGTCAACATTTTGTACGTAATAAGCACCCAGTGGCTTTTAATGCTAAAATTCATACAGGGAAGGAGCAGGAGAGGCAGGAATTGCCTTATTGGCTTTCAAGATAGGAGCTTTATAAAGCCTTGTAAACAGAAGGAGAAAGTCATTTATGTTAAAAAAAAAAAAAATCCCCATACCTACAGCTTTTATCTTTTGCTGTTGGATAGTTTAAGAATCTGTAATTTGTAAATTCTTTATATCTCTTTATACTTCAATAAATAGTATTTCTCTTAGTTTTAGGAACAAAGAGATAAGGCGGTTAGCTACTGCTAAGATTTCTTTTCCTCTCTTTTTCTTTTCTTTTTTTTTTTTTAACATTTATTTGTCAGAGAGAGAACACAAGCAGGGCGAGAGGCAGGCAGAGGGAGAGGGAGAAGCAGGCTCCCAGCGAAGCAAGGAGCCTGATGGACAAGAGTTTTTCAATAAAGATTATTGGTGTTTTCACAGATGGAGCCAAACGAGTTGGTTCAGTAGGACTCTGACATTAAATGGGTTTAGATATAAACCCATAAAGCAAAATCAAATGATAAACTTGGAAACATAATTGTATAAATCTACCATGACATGTTTAATACTGTCATTTAATACCATTATTATTAAAAGAATTCACTATTTTATCATTATGACTTTATGTATGAAATACATTTGCTTAAGGAAATATTTAAAAATGCTTTTTGTATAAGAAATTTGTGCTCATTATAGGAAAGTGAGATACAAATCCCCTAAGACCTAATTCTCTCATGCAAAGTCATAATTGTCAACTTTTTGGTGTTAATATTAGCAGATTTTGTAAAAATACGTATAATATTTATTTATATAAATATACATTTCCTTTTAAAAAATGGGATCATGTATGTTTTATAATTTATTCTTAACCATTATTGTGAACATATTAACAAAGTGATAAATACTGCTATACATGATTAAGTATATATTAAGCTCATGTAATTATATTATTTTACCAGTTTCCCATTCTTAAACATCCAGGTTGTCTACTTTTTTAAATTTATTTGTTTTTTAAAGTAATCTCTACACCTAGTGTGGGGCTTAAACTCAGACCCCGAGATCAAGAGCCAGATACTCTACCATTGAGCCAGCCAGGTGCTGTAGGTAATCTATTTTTAAATATATAAAAAATACAAAAGACATCTATCCATCCATGATGCATTTTTTTGTGTGTGTGACTTTAAGATTTGATTCTTGGGCTTCAATAGAATTAATGACTTTAGGGAGGGGAATAGGGAACTTCTGCTTTAACTGAGAAATACAGTATACAGGGAAAAACTCCACTATGTTTCAGTCTTAGCTCTGTATTTAGTAGGTATTGAACTTTGGGAAAATTATTAACTACCCTCAACCTGTAACAGGTTATTGTGACTCTGAGGACACTGTGACCCTTGTATATTAAATAATTTAGCAGTAAAATCCTGAAACAGATGTTACCTAATAAATTGTTAGGAAGATCTGTGTTGTAGGAACATGCAGACTAACCTGGAATTTGCTGATGTATTTGGTTTTCTCTTGGGTCTAATTTTTGTATTTAAAAAAAATGGTGACACTAAATTTAGTGGTTTTTAACTGAGAGTGATTCCCTTTACTCAGGGGAAAACGTGTATAGAAAAACATGGTTTACATGGGCGGGAGGTCCAATGGTTGTAGGCTAGATACAGGATGTTCAAATATTTTTAGGGTTCTCTCTGCCTTTCCCTGTGGTTCCCCCACTTTCCACTCTCCATTTGTTAGATTTGCTTTTTGCTGTATTGGTTTCAGTGTCTGCCAGGATTTCTTCAAGTAGTAGGAGTGAGAGCCCCAGATTTTGATTGTCCTTACAGTTCACACTGTTAGAAGAGGAGAGAACATCTTTTCCTGTGAGATCTGACAAAAATCCTTGTGAGAACAACTATTGGCCAATCTTGGATCCTGTGCCTAAACCAGTCATTGTGGCCAGTGGAATGTTCTGGTAACGGTTGTGCGTGATACTTATTTCTGGAGGTTTTGGTGCAGGGGTAAAGGGTGGGATGAGTGGTACTCTACCCAAACCAAATGGGTTGGGTTTCCCCACTGGAGAGAGGGATTCCATTGTCAAAAGGAGAAAGAATATTGAGCAGGTAAAACAAAACAGCTGTCTGGCAAAAATCAAGTACATAATATCCAAAGGGGTTAGTATAAGAATAGTATTATTTAAAAGATACTATTGATTATTGTTTGAATATAGAAATTATTTTCTGAAAAACCGTTGGGAAATTCCTTTAAATTAGGATCATTGCAAGTGATAAAAGCAAGCCTTATTACTCTAAATGAGCCTTAAATTTAATTTCATTTGGGAGCTTTTATCTTTTGGATTCTTTTCAGGGCTTTTAATTTTCAAGTCCATACTTTCTATGCCTGAATAAAATATATATCACTTTATTGGTAGTAGTATTTATGTGATAGTTTGTGCTATACAGGATTTAGGTTAATCTGAGTTATGTGTGGTTATTTTTTTACATTATTTGTAATAATAAATGTAATTAAATGTTATACAGCATATTTTATAACAATCTGTACTTGTTAATTCCTTCTTGTTATTCTAATATTTTCCATTATCTTATTAACTAAAATCTTTTTTAAAAATGATTGCATTTAACCAAAATAGTGTATTTGAGGAATGGTATACATTAGTCTCCTCTGCATAAGTTGTGTTACCTATTGTGTTATAAGTATCTTCAATTCTCTTTAGATTAGTACTTATACTACTTCATTCAAATGAATTCTTTACAAATGACTTGATTTCTGAGCATTTTGAAAGATAGGCTGTTCTCAAAGAATACAGAAAATGGGTGAACTAAGGCTTAAAACAATACTCAAGAAAACAGTATTTAATTAAAAGCTATAATCATTCATTCACATATTCATTTATCAAACATTTATTGAACACCTGCTTGGTTAAAGATATTATTTTTGGCACTATGAGTACAAAGGTGATTAAAACCTGGGCCCTGCCCACAAAATGCTATGGTCTTACAGACTGAACAGTGATCTTCAAACATTTTTCTCACTTCTCTCTTAAAAGGATTTTGCGAATATGTATCCCTTTGTATATTTTGAAGTTGATATCTAGAAATTTTCCTGATAAGAATAAATAGTTCCAGAGTATGGTGTTTTCAGTGTGTTGTAAATATTGACATTTAAAACAAAAATTGCTTACAGTCAAAGTGTATCTTTTAAATGGAATCAGAATACTCTAGTAATTTGTTAGCCACTATCTCTGTTTTGAAAAATAAAGAGCTCTTACTTAACTGTCAGAAAGTTTACGTTATTTTTATCTTCTTGAATTTGTATTTCAATTACACTTACTCCTCATAATTTTATCTTAATATTTTTTCTTGAAATGTTTTGTCTTTATCGTATTTTCTGCAACAAAAAAATCTAATGTTAAAACACGTCATTACAATTATGAAAGCACAGTTGTTCAAAAGAATATCAATATGTTTCAAATTTCTAAAAACATAAAATTTTATGGAAACATACCTGTTAATAGCATGAGTGGTGCTTTCTCCCAGTTAAATATTAATTAGCGTAATTAATAATCCCTAATTGTATATTAATTATTGCTGCAGTATGAACTTTGATATATAAGTTTTGATATATCACTATTGCTCAATTCTTTGTAGACTTTTTACTTATGAACCAAAAATAGTATGTTGATTAACTATCAAAAATGTTGTTTTTAGTTATCTATCAACTGACAACTTGATTATAGCCTTTTCAGCTTTGTTCATAGCAAAGAATTGGAAACCACATAACTTGCATGTGGAGTTGCTGACCTAGCCAGTAGAATCACTCCTGCCTCCATTTCTGGGAGGTTCACTAAGAAGGCTTTACCAAAATTTATCAAATGGCTATGGTTATTTCCTCCCAAAGAGGCTGCTTGTTTAGTCTAATGTGCTCAGAAAGAGTTGATAAAATTAACCCTTCATTCATCAGACCTTTGCCAATATAGTTGGTTTTTTCTTTTTCTTTTTTTTTTGAGAAAATGCTTCTCTCACATGTTTAAATACTTTTTCATCAAATTTTAGTTTTTATAATTTAAAAAGATCATCTGTAACTATCAATTCAGTCAGCTAAATTAGAGTTTCTGACAGAAAAAAGGTATTTTTCCTTTTAGTTCAAATGACTCTTAATATATATTTTAAGGAATGTTTTAAAAGCCACTGAAAGACGAAATGCCACATTTTATAGGCTGGATTACTAGATACAATAAAGACAAGAATAAAGCAATCTAGTAGTTACATTTTTAAATTACCTATTTCATAATATATGGTTGTATAATTTTGTTCTTTAAGATAATTTGTAATAAGTATTAAAATAGGTTATTTACATAATGAGGACTATGGTAGAAGACATGGTATTGTTCTCTTAAATGTGTAGTGAACTTTGTTTATGGGCTTTAGAGAACAATTAAAGTCATGTATAAAAATCGGAAATAAATTAATCAGTTTTAGACCTCATGATCAAACTTTTGACATTGTATTTAGTGACATGAAAACTAACTGGTTCAGAAGCTAGTGTAGAACATTTTCATAGTAAGAGTTAGAAAACAACCGTTATATAAGATAAGGAATGACTGTCATCAGAATGAATATTTCATGATGACATTTGAGAATAAATTTTTAACTACCTTTTTGAAAGATAAACATCTGATCTGAAGGAAACATGTAAAAGTTTTCTCTGTGGTTTTTATCCAGTGTATTGTGAACAGTTCAGTAGTGTTGAAAACTATTTCAGTTATATGGAAATGGATCAGCATCAATATATGTACTGCTTCAAATGTTCAGAGGTGCCTTTGTGGTGTGTTCATATGAAGAGTGTGTTCTCAAGATAAATGTTGAGAAAAGCTGAAAAACAGCTTACCTTTACATATGTGAAAAGCCAGTTTTTGAAGCTTTCTCTGCTTTGCAGTCTGAGCCCTCTCATCTTGGACTTTTTGACCATATAAACCCTCACTTCCCTACCCTGCTATGTACTATATCTGACACAGGCCAAAACAGACCAGTCATTTCTAAAGCTACTCTTCACTTTTAGTAGGAATTTGTAAGACATGGAGAAACTATTTCCAGGCAGGTGTATGTTAATTTGAATAATTTTTAAAAGAGACCTCTCCTAAACCATAATGTAATATGCCTCATTTATTTAGTCCCCTGGAGCAATGCAACATCCACCAGAGAGAAATAAGTGGGAGGGCTCCTGAAAGGGCCTGTGGGAATGGAGAACCTGCAGGTCCAGTCCTCAGTTAAATCTGTGTTCAGGAGAACACCCGGAAGTGAGGATCTGGAAAACTGATCTTCTTGAGACTTCCGTGCTCTGTACCTTTAGAAATCATGTACCCTAATTTAAAGACAATTATCGTAGTGGAATAGTAGTCAATAATTGTAATACAGTGTGAGAAGCATGAACCAGATACTATGCTAGCAGAAAGACAGGAATGGGATTCTTTTTTTTTTTAAAGATTGTATTTATTTATTTATTTGACAGACAGGGATTACAAGTAGACAGACAGGCAGGCAGAGAGAGAGAGAGGAGGAAGCAGGCTCCCTGCAGAGCAGAGAGCCCGATGTGGGACTTGATCCCAGGACCCTGAGATCATGACCTGAGCTGAAGGCAGAGGCTTAACCCACTGAGCCACCCAGGCGCCCCAGGAATGGGATTCTTGATGGAGGTAGAGAGCATGCAGAAGGAAACGTTAGGGAAAGTTCAATGGGGAGATGAAGATATTTGAGGAGTAGTTGTCTGAAGCAAGATGGGTATGACAGAGATGTGGAAGACCTTTCAGGCCGGGGATAAAGCATCAGTTACTGAGATAGGAATATATGGGGTAGACCTGGTTGGAGTTGGTTGGACAACATACAACAGAAAATCTGGAGTTCTGTTTTTCTGGTATTAAAGTTATCTCTGGAATATATAAATATCGTGTCCAGTAGCTTACTGATAGGTATGGAACTCGGGAAAGAAATCTGAGCCAAAGGAGACATTTAAGACTTAGTTGTACAGAAGTCAGGTTGGGACATTGGCATGGATAAGATGGTTCAGGAGAAGCATAGCATGGCAACAGAAGGTGGCTAGAAATATCAACATGGAGGCAGGAAGGACAAATGTCATTTTTCTCTTTGCCTGCAGCCAACATGACTAATCGATCCCTGTCCTATTTCTTAAAAAGTCTAATTTCCATTGTGATTGCTTCTTTGAATTTTTTAGAAGCCTTTTGCTTGATTTCCAAATGTTCAAAAACTTCCCAGTTTTATCTTTTTGTTACGCATTTTTAATTCCATTTTGATCAGAAAACATACTTTGTATGATTTCAGTCGTTTGAAATTTGTTAAGATTTGCTTTGTGATCCAGCGTAAGATCTAGTTGGTGAATGTTTCATGTGGGTTTAAAAAGAATTCTGTATTCTGTCCTTGTTGGGTATAGTGTTCAGTAAAGGTCATTTATATTTAGTGGTTAATAGTGTTTTCAGATCTTCCTATCCCACTTTCCAATTGATCTTAGCCAGAGGCTGAGAAGTGATTATTCTTACTTTTCTCTCCTCCTATTTCTTTTTCTTGCTCTTCCATCAGCTACTGAGATATATTGAAATATCAAAGTATGATGGTGGATTTATCTCGTTCTACTTTTAGTTCTGAAGTTTTGTTTCATATTTATCCCCCACCTTACTCTTTGCTGGGTCACCATCATAGATTTGCTGTGTTCCACCACAAAGGGTCACAGTCCTTTTTAGGAAGCTTTCTACTTACTCCCTCTGCTTGCACTAGGCCCCTTGAGGCCTGGTGGTGGTAGTGGCTTTCTGTTACTGCTGGTCCCGGGGACACTGAGCTATCCTTGCTGGTTTTCGTAAACTCTGCCCCACCTTCACAAATGGTTCTTTTATTGTGCAGCTTGAATGTACCGTCTTTTTGTTGGGCTCCTGATTGATAAATGGATATGTTTAGGAAAAACACTTCAGTCAGTAGGAAAATCCAGTGCAAAAACCTGAAATGAGTATGTGTCTGACATGTTCAAGGAATAGTTAGGAGACCAGGTGGCTGGAGTAGAATAATTCGGGAGGACACTGGCAGGAGATGAAGTAAGAGAGAAGATGGAGGAGCCAGATCAGTATAGCCCTTGGGCCATTGCAACAATGAAGATTGAGTGAGAACTTGCATTATTTGACTCCTATTTTATTTTGATCACTGTGGCTGCTCTGTTGAGAATTAGCTTCAGGTGCAAGGGTTGAGACAGATCTGTCAAGTGGGTAGGAGTTAATGCTGTTTGAATGAGAAAATAAGTCTAAATAACCACAGACCTTTAACTGGCTTGGGTCAACATTGTGGTGCTAGAGAATATGGTGAGAGGCGGATGATAATAGATACATCTTAAAGACAGAGTCTGTGGATTTTTCTGAGGAAGGAGGCTAGAGAGAAAAGTTAAGAATGGCTGTAAGATTTCTGGTCTGAACCCCTGGAGGTATTGAGCTGCCGTTAGCAGAACTGGGGAATACTGTGGGTAGAGCATATTTTGTTGGAAAAGTTTTGAGTATGTCAGGTTTAACATATTTTAGGCATCTCACTGTCTGTTGGTATCCATGTTTGGAATTCTGCGGTCTGGGTTAATGGAATAAATTTGAGAGCCAGGTATATGTTAGTTGCCTGAAAGGTGTAAGACTAGATGAGCTTATCCAGAAGAGGTGATAGGTAGAATAGAAAAGAGGCCGGAAAAGAGGATGTTGAGGAAAGGAAGAGCAAGCAAGGAAGACCTGGAATCATGGTGAGGTAGGAAGGAAACCGAGGAGGAGAGGAGCTGGGAGAGGGAGAGAAAGGGAGAAAGAGGCAGAATCCTGTGTGGTGTAAGTGTTGAAAGGAGGCGGGGCCCTCGTTTTTCCCTGCCAAGTCCGGGCAGCCAGGCTGTGGGTAGTAACCTAGGCTTGGCCAATGAAATGCCCAGCCCAGGACTTTGAGTCATAAGGGAATGATGCAGAGTTTAGCACAGATTCCCTGTGGCAGGGTCCTTACTAGAAGATGGATCTCTAGACTAAAGATGAGTCATGATTTCTGTAACTTAAAATAGTGTTTTCCCAACTTTTCCACAGGTCTGAAAAATATCAAAATGAAATGGGGGAAAATGTTGTCCTCTTTCGTGGCATCCCTGGTGTGGATCTAGTGGTGCCGGGGGTGGTGTCTCAGTGAGCCTGTCCTGGAGTGTGACTTTGTGTGAATGCTCTGTTTCTCCATTGCCTTCCCTGTCATGCTGTGGAATAGTTACTAAGCCGAGGTCTTCTCAGTCACCCTCGCTTTCTGTGAGCTCCCTCACATAACCGCTGTCACCGCAACTCCAATGACTTTTTTACTAAGCTAGTTTGAGATGGAGTTTCTGCTAAAGAAGTTATATGAAATGACTTGGGGGAACCACAGGTTACTTAGAATCAAGATGAAATGAAGTAACATAAAGAATGTATCTATAACTATATTTGCCAAGTAACTGGTATTCAATAAGTATTAGCTGATGTCTAGACTAATTTAGAGGAAAAGTCCTTTGATTTACACTCTAAACATACATGTTTTCTGTATTGGAAAGTATAAGTATACCTGTGTTTTACACAATGTTTTCTCTCAACTTGCCACATAGCTGTAATACATTTCTTTGTTTATAAAATATATATATTTTTTTCAACAGGGTTACAGATTTCCTCACTTGTGAAGCCTCTGTCTCACATGGTTATTCTGGGAATGTATAAAGTACTTAGAAGATAGTAATCATTCAAAAAATGTTGGCTGCTTTTGTTACTATTACAGTGATTTAAGGCCTTAGTCTCTCCATGTTACCTAACTAGCTCCCAGCTGGCAATGTTGAAAGTTGTGTTTTATACAGCTACTTTTTCTAAGTGTCATTGAGCCCTTTCTAAGTGAAGTCCCAGGTGCAGATGGGATCTCTATATTTATTTTACTGTGGGAGAGAGCAAAGCAGAGAGGGTTTGGTTTAGTCCTACACTTTGGAAGACCGGCCAGAAATTAATGTTACTTAAATAAAATTAGCACCAAGGAGAAGTGAGAACTTTTGCCTCTTTTGCTTGTTTCATGTAGGAAATCTTGGCATACAGGCTGGGGCTTTCCTGGAAATATTGCATTTTTGGGTTATGTTGCTAGAAAACTTGAAGTTGTATATAGTAAAAATAAGAATCTATAAGGATGTAAAAAGTTTACAATTTGTGTTAAAAGATGCCACCTTATGAATGCTTTGGATGATCTTAAGCAAAATGTATTCTTCTGTATTGTTGACTTTATTAGTATTATTCTTAATGAGAAAATAAGGCTGGTTAATAAAATTCTGTTGTACTTCAGGGTTTTTTTTGTTGTTGTTGTTTGTTTTTTGTTTTTTGTTTCTAATGTAGGGTTTAAAATGTGAATTTTACCCATGTTTCCCTTTTCCATTATACAACTTAAACTTTGGATACAAGTTTTAGAGCATAGTGGTTGACATAGGCCGGTGTGTCTATGGGGCTGAACACAGGCAGAGGTGGGTACATTTCTATAGAGTCCTTCTCTCTAGGTCAGGGCAATCATCATTGGGAAGGGCATAGTGTGTAGTTTTCTTGTTTCTTGTAATGGTGTGTTTCCTTATTTTCTTTTTAGGTGATACAGTTAATATTGGAGATGTATCCTACAAATTGAAAACTCCAAAGAGCCCAGAACTTGTGCCACAGAACTACAGTAAGGAATAGTCATTTATTTATGAATGAATAGCTTTTAACTTTTCATTATGGGGATTTTCAAACATAGGCAAAACTAGAAAAAAGTATATAAACATGATGTATTTATCATTTATTTTGAACATTTATCCATGTATATCAATCTTTTAACTGACTCCCGTTTTTTCTTCTGGAGTATTTAAAACCTATGCCAGACATCCTATCACCTCACCCTTTAATATTTCAGTAAAACATTTTTTCGTGTACTATTCTTTCATTTTTTAAATTGGGATAAAATTTACATATAATAAAATGCACAGATCTTAGGTATTCATTTTGATTCGTTTTGACAATTCTGTAAAATTGTATAACTGCCAAGATTTACTTTCATCATCCCTAAATATTCTGTGCTCCTTTCCATCTGCTCTGCCCTGGATGCCAGTGTTCTTGTTTTCTACCACGATGGATTAGCTTTACCTGTTCTTTAGCTGTCTATAAATAGAATCATATGATAGAGTTTTTCTGGGTGTGTATTTGGCTTCTTTCTATCAAGATAATGATTTTGAAATTCACCCATATTCCCATACTTATCAGTTTGTTTTTAATTGCTGGGTAGTATTGCATTGTATAAATATACTACAATTTGTTTACCTGTTCTGTCGATAGACATTCGGAGGTTTTCCATTTTAAGACTGTTATGAATAAGGTGGTATGAACATTCCTGTACAAGTCTTGTAGTTATAACTTTTCACCTCTCTTGAATAAATAACTAGGAATTGAATTGATGTGTCATAGGATGGATGGCTGTTTAACTTTATAAGACACTGCCAAACAATTCTCCAAGATAGTCATGCTGTTTTACCCTTTGACCAACAGTGATGTTCTATATCCTTGCCAACATTGGAATTTCTAGTCTTTCCTTTTACTCATTCTACGAGGTATAAAATAGTAACTTGTGGTTTTTGTTTTATAACAGGATTATTGAAATATAATTAATATACCATAAAATTTAATTTTTTTAAAAAATTTACCTTTTAAAGTGTAGAACTCAGAGGTTTTTAATATATTTACAGTTGTGCAACCGTGCCCCATCTAACTTTAGAACATTTTCATCACACCCAAAAGAAGCCTTGTATCCATTAACAGTCACTCCTTGTTTTGACCTCCAACAACTGTATACACCACTCCCCCAACCCCAGCCTTTGGCAGTCACTAATATATTTTCTGTTTCTGTAGATTTGCCTACTCTTAGTAGTTCATATAGATGAAATCATACTATATGTGGCCTTTGCATCTCACTTTTTTCACTTACTATGTTTCAAGGTTCATCTGTGTTGTAGCATGTATCAGTACTGGATTCCTCTTATGACTAAATAATATTCCATGGTATGGCTCTACCACTTTTTGCTTATCCATTCATCAGTTGATAGACGTTTGGTTCGTTTCTACTTTTAGGTTGTTACAAATGATACTGTTACGCCCATAAAAGTTTTCATAAAAGTTTTTGAACAGACATCTGTTTTCAGGTTTTTTGGTTATGTGCCTAGTAGTGGAATTGCTAGGTCAGACAGTAACTCTATGTTTAACATTTTGTGGAATTATCAAACTGTTCTCCACAGAGGCCACCCGGTTTTACATTCCCCACCTGGATGTCTGAGGCTTCCAGTTTATCCACATTTTTACCGACACTTACTACTGCCTTTTTATGATAGCCATCTTCACCAGTATGAGGTGGTTATCTTGTGATTTGCATCTCCCTAATGACTCACAGTCACTTGTTTGCTCAAAATCATGTCACTTCTTTTCTCAGAATTCCTTAAATGAACCAAGGTCACTCCTTACCTTTCTTGATCTAGTCTCAGCCTTATCTCCTGTTACTCTCCTTCCTTATTTCCAGTCACTGGACACAAAATAGATAATTTTTTGTTCACTCTTCAGATTCTTCCACTAGACTATGTGCTCCTTGAAGGAAGATATCACACTTTCATCTAATGTAAGTTTCCAGTGACTCTCCTAAATGACTCTGCCATCTGTACTCTCCACTCTGTCTCACTTTTCTTTTACTGTATTTTTTTTTTTAAGATTTTATTTATTTATCAGAGAGAGAGTGGGAGAGAGCGAGCACAGGCAGACAGAATGGCAGGCAGAGGCAGAGGGAGAAGCAGGCTCCCTGCTGAGCAAGGAGCCCGATGTGGGACTCGATCCCAGGACGCTGGGATCATGAACTGAGCCGAAGGCAGCTGCTTAACCAACTGAGCCACCCAGGCGTCCCTCTTTTACTGTATTTTTTATTTTTTAAGTTATTTTCTCAGTAGTCACTCTAGAGACTACAGTTGACAATTTACCTTGAAACAAACTTGTTCCTATTAATAATAACTTAATTTCAATTGTGTATAAAAACTTTGCTCTAAAATAGCTCTCTTCCCTTTTACTTCCTTTTTGCTATTATTGTCATCCAAAATATATCTTTATATGTTAAAATCTATCATCACAATTTTGTATAATTACCACTATATGAAGTTGTCTTTTAAATCAGAAGGAAAGAATTACAAATAAAAATATGTTTATCCTGTCTTTATATTTACATATGTAATGGCCTTTACTAGTATTCTTTGTTTCTTTGTGTACATTTGAGTTACTATCTAGTTTGCATTCATTTCAGCTTGAAGGATGGAATTCTTTTAGTATTTCTTGTAGGGCAGATCTATTAGTGATGAATTCTCTCAGTTTTGGTTATCTGGAGATTTCTTTCTTTCTTTCTTTTTTTTTTTTTGGTAAGATTTTATTTATTTATTTAGCAGAGCTAGAGAGCACAAAAGCGGGGAGAACAGCAGAAGGGCAGGGAGAAGCAGTCTCCCTGCTGAGCAGGGAGCCCAAAGTGGGGCTCGATCTCAGGACCCTGGGATCATTAACTGAGTTGAAGGCAGACGCTTAACCATCTGAGCCATGCAGGCACTCCTAGAAATTTCTTGATTTTACCTTTATTGGTAAAATAATAATTTTATTATTATTCTTAATTTTACCTTTCTTGGCTAATTTTTTGTCCCCAGCACTTTGAATATGTCATCTTATTGGCCCTGACCACCATAGTTTATGATGATAAACTGATAAATCAGTTATTAATTTTATCAAGAATCCTTTCTAATGATGAGCCACTTGTCTTCACTCTCCAGATAGTCCATTTATCTTTGTCTATTGATAGTTTGACTGTGATGTGGCTAAGTGCGGTCTCTTTGAGTTAGACTTATTTGGAGTCCATTGAGCTTCTTGAATGTGCATACTAATGTTTTCCATTAATTTGAAGGAGTTCTTTTGTAATCATTCTTCATTCTTAGTACTTCCCTTCTTTTTTTTTTTTTTAATTAATTAATTAATTAATTTGTCAGAGTGAGAGAGAGTGCGCGCGCCCAAGCAGACAGAGTGACAGGCAGAGGCAGAGAGAGAAGCAGGCTCCCCACCGAGCAAGGAGCCTGACGTGGGACTCGATCCCAGGATCTTTGGATCATGACCTGATCTGAAGGCAGCAGCTTAACTGACTGAGCCACCCAGGCGTCCCAGTTCCTCCCTTCTTTCTGTCTTTCTGGGACTCTCATTATGTGTGCCTTAATATGCTAGATGGTGTCCTGGAGTTTCTGAGGGCCTGTTAATTTTTCTTCATTCATTTTTGTTTCTGTTTCTTAGACTAGATAATGTCAGTTAACCTATTCAAGTTTGCTGATTACTCTGTGCTCTCATGACTGTTGTTGAGCCCCTTTGGTGATTTTTTTTTTTTTTTTTTCAATTCATTTATTGTAGATTTTAGAATTTCTCTTTGAATCTTTTTTATAATTTCTGTTTCTTTATTGATATTTTCTGGTGAGATATTGTTGTCATACTTTAAGTTGTTAGACTTTTGGGGGGGTTCTTTGAACAAAAGCTAATTTAAAGCTAATTTAAAGTATTTTCTACTGAGTTCAGTGTCTGGCTTCCTCAAAGATAGTTTATTGACTGCTTTTTTCTTCTGTGTACGCTATAATTTCCTATTTCTTTGTGTTTCGTACCTTTTATTTTGAAAAGAAGACCTATTAAATAATATAATTTGACAACTCTGGGCATCAACTTCCCTCCCTTGCTTAGGGTTTGATTTCGCTCTAGTTGTTTGTTTAATGATGTATGTAGACTGTTTCTCTGAAATCTGTACTCTTCGTCATATGCAGCCACTAAAGTTTCTGCTCAGTTAGCTTACTGGCCCGCCAGTGATGGTACAGAGATTTCTTACATGCCTCAAACAAATCTCTTCTCCCGATTTTGACCATGGCCTGTGTGTGCATGTTGGACATGATTTCCAGCAAAGCTCCAGAGGCAGCTTATAAGTCTGTCTTCCTCCTTGTGCAAAGCTTCAGTGTCAGCCAGAGGTGAGCCATTAGGCCCTTCTCAGAACTTTCCCAGACATGTTCATGGCCTTCTAGATTCCTAGACATATACTGTAGTTTTTCAGGCCTTCCTTTGGACATCTTATTCCCAGTTTTTCCTTTAAAGTTGTTTGTTTGTTTGTTTGGTCATCCTTTTGTTAGCTCCAACTGGTTTCAGTGCCTCAGGCAGCTGTGATGTTAAACAGTTGTTAAATTTTTTTTTTTTTTTTTTTTTTTTTTTTTTTTTGGGCAAACACCCTGGAGTAGTGTTGTTTACACACTGGGAGCTCTGAGTGGGTCAAATGAAGTCAAATTCTAAAAAAGGAGCTTTTCAGAGAGCTGTTAGAGGAGTCAAGTAGGGATAGTTTTCTAGGGCCAGGAGGATTAGGAAGCTGCAACCCTGTTCTGCCCCCTTCAGTGGTTGCCAGCCTGCTGGTTTGCACCAATATTGTGGGTGGTTGATATCAAGATTACTCCAGAGCTGGGGAGAGAGGTGGGAACAGGACAAGTTAAAAGACCACAAAACATACAGTTCATACAAGGTTCACACATTTTTCTTGGATAAATGCTTGTTAGATTGTTGAAAGTCTCTTGTTAATTTCTAGAGTTCTGAAAAAATGAATTTTGACAATTTTTGCCAGTGTTGCTATTGCTTTTATGAAGGAGTGGATTTTAAGTGGTCCTTGCCTTGCTGTACCAGTAGTGCACGTTTAGTTTACATGTCCCTGATGAGTATGATGTTCAATTTATTTTCCAGTGCTTATTGATTATTTATATATCTTTTGTGATGTGTCTGTTAAAATACTTTGCTTATTTAAAAAAGCGGATTTTGCCTATTTATTGTTGACTTGTAAAAGTTCTTCGTATACTCAAGATACAAGTTCTTTGTCATATATATGTATTATGAATACTTTTTTCAGTCTCTCCCTTGCCTAATCATTTTCTCAGAGTTATCTTTTAGTTGGCAGAGGTTTTGATTACATAGAGTTTATTGGTTATTTTTTTGTTATGGTTAGTGCTTATTATGTCTTAGAAATCTTTGCCTACCTCAAGGTTGTGAAGATAGTCTTTTTTTTCCCCTAAGAACTTTATAGTTCTGTTTTATTTTAAAGGGGTAGGTCCAATTTTAGTTTGAAAAATTTTTGACTTTTTTTTTTCATGATGTAGCCTTTATTATGCTTTAAATATCTGTAGAGTCTGTATTGCTAGTCCCTCTTTTATTCCTAATATTGGAAATGTGTGGGTTTTTTCTTTCTCTTCTTAATTAGTCTTACTAGGGATTTATCAGTGATAAAAATAGTTTTTCATTATTGATTTTTCTCTATTGTTTATCCATTTGTTATTTCACTGATGTCCATTCTTTAATACTTCCTTTCTTTTATTTACTTTGATTCCTATTCTTTGTCTATTTAAGGTAGATGTTCAGATTATTGTTTTTGTCCCTTTTTTTTCTGATTTAATTGTCCAAAGCTGTAAATTTCCATTTAAACTATGCTTTAGGTCTGCCTCACAAATATTGATATCTTAAGTTTTCATTATTCCATTCAAGACATTTCTAGGGGTCACAGATTTTTTCTTTATTTAGAAGTATGTTTGCTTCATTTTCAGTATTTGGTTTGTTTTTCTTTATCTTACAGTTACTGATTTCTAATTAAATATTAAGGTCAGAGTATCTAATTTAATACTATTATGGTCAGGGAACATATTCTCTAGAGTTCCAGTTCTTTGAAATTGAAATTATTGAGACTTAATGATCAGCATTAAGGGATCTGTTGGTGAGTGTTTCATGTTATCTTTGAAAAGAATTAGTATTCTGCTGCTATTGGGCGTTGTTGTCTGTAAATATTAATTAGGTCAGTATTGACAATATTGTTCAAGTCCTTTATGTTTTTACTGATTTTATCTACCTCTTCAATCAGTGGCTGATAAAGTGGTGCTAAAACATTCTATTATGATTGTTGATTGTAGATTTGTTGCTCTTTATTCTACTAGTTTTTATTTTGTGTATCTCAGAACTCTCTATAGGTATGTACACACTTATAATTGTTATATCCTCTTTATGAATGGCCCATTTTATTATTCAATGCTGTCATTGTCTGGTAACAGTTTTTCTTCTTAAAGTTTATTTTGTCTGATAGTAATGTAAACCACACCATCTTTCTTGTGCTAAGTGTTTGTATGGTATGCTCTCTTTCACTCTTTTACTTTGAGCTAGTTTGTGCCTTTATATTTCAAGTGTGTCTTATGAACAGCTTATTTATACATTCTTACAAGCTCTTTCTTTGAATGGAATGTTCAACTCATTTATATTTAATATAATTATTGATGTAGATGTGCTTATGTCGACCATCTTGATTTTTTTGCCTTTTTGTTTTCTTTATATTTTTATATACATTTTTTATTATCTTCTTTTCAGAGATAATTTTTCCATTTTGTCTCTTCCATTGGCTCTCTAGTTATGCCTCTTTTTCTAGTGTGGTTTGTCCAATAGAACTTCTTGAAGTGATGGATATGTTCTATATTTTTGCTGTCCAGTATAGCAGGAACTAGCCACATATGGTTATTAACCATTCAGAGCATGACCATTGCAGTCAACAAGGAAAATAATTTTAGATTTTATATAATTTTTGTTAATTTAAACAAATTTAAATAGTGACGTGTGACTAGTGGGTACTCTATTGAACAGTGATTCTCTAGGGATTATAATATACATCTTCAACTTACCATAGTCTACTTTCAAGTAATAGGTCTGTTTTAGGGACAATGTGATAACTTTTCAACACTATACGTTCATTTACCTCTCATAACCTTGCTTGGTAGTCTTGCTATCATATATTTTAATTCCATAAATGCTAAAACACCACAATATTGTTATTTTTTACTTTAGGCAATTAGTGGAATTTTAAATTAAATATATATGTATAAAATAGAGAGTTTTTTTTAAAAGATTTTATTTATTTATTTGACAGACAGAGATCACAAGTAGGCAGAGAGAGAGAGAGAGGAGGAAGCAGGCCCCCTACTAAGCAGAGAGCCCGATATGAGTCTTGATCCCAAGTCCCTGGGATCATGACCTGAGCCGAAGGCAGAGGCTTTAACCCACTGAGCCACCCAGGCTTCCCAGAGATGATTTTTAAAGTTTTTAATGTCTACCCATGTTTTATGCTGCTTTTCATTTCTTCCTGCAGATTCAGACATTCATCTGAAAGCATTTCCCTTCAGCCAGAAGAGTTTCTTCTAGCACTTCTTTTTAGTAGGCTTGTGATAGGAATTCTCTTGTGTGTTGTCTTTTTTTTTTTTTTTTTTAATATTTTACTCATTTATTTTGAGAGAGAGAGAGAGCATGAGCAGGGGGTTGGGCAGAAAAAAAGGGAAAGAGAATCTGAGCAGACTCCCCACTGGACACAGAGCTGGAAAGGGGCCTATGTCTTAGGACCCTGCCATCAGGAGCAAAGGTGAAATCAACAGTCAGTTGTTTAGCCAACTGAGCCAGCCAGGCACCCCTCTTTTTTTTTTTTTTTTAAAGTAAGCTCCACACCTAATGTGGGGCTCAAACCCACAACCCTGAGATAAGAAGAGTTGAATGCCCTCTTGACTGAACCAGCCAGGGGCCCCTCATCTGTTGTCTATCTTGACATGTGTTTTTATTTCACTTACCCCCCTCACTGGAAATGGAATGCCACTTTTTTATTCTGGGTTTTTTTTTTTTTTTTTGTCCTTTAAAGATATCATTTTATTGTCTTCTGGTTTCTATTGTTTCTAATAAAAAGTCTGCTATCATTTTTGTTGTGCCCATAGTTGTTATTTGTCCTTTTTCTCTATCTACATTAAAAGTTCTTCTTTTCATCTCTTATATTTTAATGAAAAGTTTGGCTTTGATGTACACAGGTGTGTTCTTTGAATTTATTTTCTTTGCTTTCTCTGAGTTCTTAAGTCTCTGGGTTAATTTGGAAATTAATTTGGAAAATTAATTGGAAGTTAATTTGGAAAATTCTTGGCCATAATTAATAATTCTTGGCCTGTTTTTCTTTTCAGCTTTGTGCAGTCTTAGTTTCATCCTGTCGGACGAGTCATTCATTTCTGTTAATACACTTTTCATTTTTACCTCCATTCACGTTTTCTTTATATTTTCCATCTCACATGCTTGAATACATTCATGTTGTCCTCCTTTTGCACTAGATATTTTAACATATTTTTCATGGTCTGATAATTCCAGCATCTAGGCCACTTTTAGAACTGCTTTTATTGATTTTTGAGTATGGATCACTTTTATAAAAAATTTTTAAATTTTTAAATAAACATATAATGTATTATTAGCCCTAGGGGTAGAGGTCTGTGAATTGCCAGGTTTATACACTTCACAGCACTCACCATAGCACATACCCTTCCTAATGCCCATAACCCCTCCCCCCCCCAAACCCCCTCCCCCCAGGAACCCTCAGTTTGTTTTGTGAGATTAAGAATCTCTTGTGGTTTGTCTCCCTCCCTCCCGATCCCATCTTGTTTCATTTATTCTTTTCCTGCCCCCCAAATCCCCCACGTTGCATCTCCACTTTTTCATATCAGGGAGATCATATGATAGTTGTCTTTCTCCAATTGACTTATTTTGCTAAGCATATACCCTCTAGTTCCATTCATGTCGTCGCAATGGCAAGATTTCATTTCTTTTGATGGCTGCATAGTATTCCTGTGTGTGTGTGTGTGTGTGTATATATATATATATATATATCTCACATCTTCTTTATCCATTCATCTGTTGATGGACATCTAGGTTCTTTCCATAGTTTGGCTATTGTGGACATTGCTGCTATAAACATTTGGGTGCACATACCCCTTTGGATCACTACGTTTGTATCTTTAGGGTAAATACCCAGTAGTGGATCACATTTTCTTGCTTCTCTGTTTGTCTCATAATATTTTATTGTATGCCAGGCATTGTGTATAAAAGAATGGTAGAGACTGAAGTAAATGATATTTACCCCAGAAAAGGGCATGCCTCTTCATCTGCTAAGTCCCATGTTTGTGGAGGTGGGCACTGGAGGAGGAATGCAGAGTCAAACCAGTATATGCTTGAGCTCTGACTGGGCTTTGTTGTAGATTAGTTAGATTCCACTTATCTCTACCTTCAGAGGTACTGAGGAAGAGATCAGGACTTTTTCTTTAGTAACGTCTGTCATGTGAATTCTGGTGAGATTCCAGAGCTTTCTTTATGCTTTATAGCTGAATTTCCAGCGCTACAAACCATGGCTCATTTCTCTTTGCTTTATGGCTATGTTTTTGGTTGCTTGGGAGCTTTGCCCTTTAGTCCTGCATTCTCCTTTCTCCAACCCAGATTTCTCTTTAAGCTGTTGCCCTTCTCCAGCCAAAGGCCATATCAATGAAGGCCAAGTGTGCCACAGAGGAATTTATCTCAGCTCTTCTGCCGGAACATGGTTCATGAGAGCTGCTGCTTTATACGGTATAAAGACATGAAGTGCCTTGAAGGGATTTCTGTTGCTTTTTCTGTCCCACCCCCAGGCTTCACTGGGTTGTTGCCTTGTATTAACAAAAGGTGCAGTATGCTTCAGAAAGAATCTGTCTCAGTTCTTGCCCTTTGTCTGGTTTTTAGTGTGTACCCCTGTGTATTCAGTGAAGGCCAGGGGGGAATAGTTAGTGGGTAAGTGCCAATTCCTCTGTGACTGAGACTTTTCAGTAGATGAGTTCATCATCTCAGCTCGTGTGTGGCCATTTTAGGTTGTTGGAAGTCCAGCTTGCTTCTCCTGATACACCTATGGCGGATTTCTTCCTCCTCCTACCATTCTGCCCGGGATGTACATGCTGTGCATCTCTTCTTTCCTTGAAAATGCTCATTACTCTCTAGAATTTAGTTCGCTCAGGTTTCTTTGAATTCTTAGCTGTATGGTAGGTTTTAAGAAACTGTGATTTTTACAGATTAACTGCCTTGTTCTCATTGTTAGGTTGAAAGTAAAATTCTCTTCAATTCTCTTCTTCCTAACTAGAAGTGGGATTCAGGAGCATTTATTTCTAGTGTTCATTATTTAATGGTTATGCCTAATCATATTATTGTAATTGATAGGTAATCTTTTCTGGGGGTGAGACTAGGGACTTAAATCTTTAATAAGTTGTTATATTTACCTAGAGAAACTTAACAAAGTAGATTTAGAACACCTTACATGATGATTGAAAACACTCATTTTTTTCCTGATTTCTGGACTTTATTTTTTTATTACGAATGTAGCTAACTTTTATAATGAACTTTGGAAGTGAGGAATAATATCCACTCTTGATAGACAGTAGGAAAACCATTATACATAGTTTGTGTTCTGTATGGAAGCGTCTATTTGGAAGGAAAAGAATATGTTTGAGATTTTGTATGTACTATTTCCTAGATATGGATTTCCCTTCCTTCCTTCTCCTCATCTTCCTCCTCCTCTGCCTCCTTCTATTTCTGTAGTCATTTAACTGCTCTGATTTTCTTGCCAGTGTAGAAACAATCATTTCAACCTTATGGATATATTTTAAGGATTGAATCAGATAGCCTGTGTAAAATGAATAGGATAATGCCTGGGACGTAGTGCTCAATAAATAAGAGTCCCTGACACAACCATTTACTCAGTCTCCTGATTCTGTTCCTTCTTACTTCCCATTGCCCTTATAACACTGAGGGCTGCTATGATTCCGCTTAAAAGATATGTTAAAAACATTTTTGTCTTCATTCAGTCTTACTTTTAAAAAATGAATCTGGAGGGGCACTTGGGTGGCTCAAGTTGGTTAAGTGACAACTTTTGATTTTGGCTCAGGTCGTGATCTCAGCGTTGTGAGACTGAGCCCCACGTCAGGCTCCATGTTGGGCATACAGCCTACTTGGCAGTGTTCCTCTCCCTTTCTCCTGCTTTCTGTCTCTCTAAAAAATAAAGAATGAATCTGGAATCTTCTCTAGATTTGATTTTGAATTTGTCCATAGTTAGGTTGTTTCTAGGATCACACATGGTGGCAGTAGGCTCTTCAAAAAAGCTTCAATCTTCTTTCAAAGATAAAACTTTGAAACAATATGTTTTTATAGTGTTAAAAACACTGTGGTTTTTTTATATTGTTATATATTTTTTAATATAGTTTTATATATAGTTTTTATATAGTGTTAAAAACATAGTGTGTTAAAAACACACTATGTGTTTATAGTGTGGAAGGAATGTTGTCCTTTCAAGCTTTACCTAGACATGAATCATGGTCATTGCTTGGCTGCTGCCAGCAGGGGATAGCACTCTTCTTCCCTTTTAACAACTAAGATGGCACTGTGTCTCTCCTATTGAGGGTCTGCTAAAATATTTTATCATAGCTATAGATGCTTAATCATTTGGGAACTGGGGATCTTATTAAGTGAGAGAATGTATAATAAGACTATACCAGCTTTAAGGATTCAAGGGATTCTAGTAACAATATCAATTTTAAGACTTACAAACATATGCTTTGAATGAATATATTTTCATATTTTGCAAATGACTGGCGGGGAGGCAATTTAGCAGTAGTTGGCTTAGATCAAGTTCCATGTGTAAAAGGTATCTGTTTTTAAATATAGAAAGACCCAAATATTTTGTTGCCAAAAAAACCCAGAAAAGCAAACAAAGAAAAACCCTCAACATATTCTGTTTTCAAAGAATTTTTTAAAATTTATTTTTTTGACAGAGAGAGAGAGAGAAAGAGAGAGCGCTCACAAGTGGGCAGAGAGGCAGGCAGAGGGAGAGGGGGAAGCAGGTTCCCCACCGAGCAGAGAGCCTGATGCGAGGCTTGATCCCAGGACCCTGAGACCATGACCTGAACTGAAGGCAGAGGCTTAACCCACTGAGCCACCCAGGTGCCCCAACATTTTCTGTTTTAACATACTTTGAATTTCTGTTGCTGTTTTCAGAAATCTTTTATGCAATTAAAAATTTTCATTTCTTTTATGTTTAGGTGTTAGTAGCTTACCCTTTGTAATTTATCAGAAAAGAGTTTATATTGAAAGCAGTTGGATGGTGTATAGGCTTTGGTTTTCTTTTTCTGTGCTTGTCATCCATTCATCATTGTTCCCACCATATTCATAATAATATAAGTATCCTTAGGTATATTATTGTTTGTGTATCAAAATAATAGTGCCAGTGTTATACCCAGTAGTAAATTAACATTGTCTCTACTAGTCTTTTGTATGAGGAGCTGCACCCTTTTGTAGGGGAAAGACTATTGGGAGTTTGGTTAACCTGAAATAGGAAAAGTGGCTGAGCTAATAAGTAAACCAAAATCTCACATAGCCACATAAGTATTACATGGTTGCTATGTATTAATTGGGGTAGATATATTTATTGATTAGTAAAACATGTTTTGGAGCATCTACTTCCTATATTAGGGTCAAATATTGTATTCTTTCAACTACTTCTCCCTCTCTCAGGGACTGTTTCCAAGATAGAAAAATCATAGCTGTTTGGCTTTACTCTTGCTATTAGATGACTGATTGGAGATTATGGGTTTTGGTTTTGAGAGAAACTAGAGAAACTAGATAGTTACCCCCTCCTCTTTTGGAGTTACTTTTTAAAATATTTTAAAATATTTTGAAAATAGTGTTTTGTTGAATGAAGTTTTGATACCCTGTGGCTTTCCCACCCATATTTATGCTTCAGTTTAGCTCTTTGCTTTTGCATATTTAACATTTTAAAATGAAACATAAATGACAGATTTTTGTTAAGGAAAGGAATTTTAGCAATTACCATCCTCTCTGAAACTCATTTCATAACCAGGAAAGTAGGACCATAAGAAAGAGGTCAGAAGACTAATTAATTAGTAGCAAAGCCCAGATTTCCTGACTTCAGATTGATTTTTTTTTTTTTTTAATGGTCTGTCCCAGTATTTCTGGCTACTTTAGAGTAAGTCTGGGAATGAAAAGAAAACTGGTATGTTAGGTAACTCTTTTGGAACTTAAGAGCGTAGTAACAATTGAAAATATTGAAATAGTTGAGGCATGGTGGTGCTATTTTATTTCTGTCCTTTCCAGGGTTATTCAGAGCACTGAAAATCAATTGTTGTCTTTTAGTAATTAGGAAATAAAAATCACAGTGTTGAGACATGAACCCTCATATTTAACACCTAATTTAATGGAAGTGGTAGAAATCCTGTTAGCCAACAGAGATGCTATAGACTGGGAATATTCTCAAGTGGAAGTCCAAAATTCAGTTTAAAACCACATGAAAGTGGTATTATGTCATGAAAATAAAATTTCTTAATTCTTTGACCATTTGACTAAGATAATGAATGCTTGAATCTTATAGTCGGTTGTCAGCTTCTCATTTGAATAGTGTTTGACGCAGCATTTACCCCAGTGCCGGCCACATAACAGACAGAGGAGTTGGACTGTTCTTCAGTTTTTTATTATCTAGGTCTTGTCACCTCCTGCCTTAACCATTGTTAACTCCCACTTATCATCTTAGTTCCTAGTCTCTCCCCTGCTAGTGTTGAAGTGAGTAATTGAAGATTTTTGCCTTTTTGAATGAAAAGCGCATCTCAAGGCTTAGATGAAATTGCCAACTGGTGAAAAGGGGTTCCTTCATGTTTTTGTTCTCGGAGTTAAACTATATTATATCAAGCTGATATTTCTTCCAGCGTTTGCCTTACAAGGTGATGCTCCAGGGTAGCAGGTTTCAATAGATGACTTTAAAGTCGACTTCAGAGTTATATTTCTGCTTCCTTACATCATTTCCTTGTTGCAGTCTGTGAACCAATTATATGTGAGGTCATTTAAGGTTTGCTGGACACATGGAGCTCATATCCAAGCAATTAGGGCCCACAAATGTTTTCTGTAAGAATTACAACATTGTGCTTTAAAAGTGGTGATTTTTGGCATAATAAGTGTGAAATAGTGTGAAAGGTTTTGAGGGGGGAGGAGGGGGTGTTTGTAAATAATTTCAAGAGGTTTGAGAAATTCTTCAACATGTAAACGACAGAATAGCATGGAAAACTGTAATTTTTTTGGTCTGTGGATAATATCGAACAATCACTGCAGGTACTTGGCAGTTTCAATGAATGAGTGGCAAAGCTTACACAAAAGTCCTCCAGGAAGGTGTTATCTAAGATCCACTTACAGAATAGAGACAGAGCTTCAATAATCTGAGGAGCAAAGCCTCCCATCCTGAAGATTTCCCGTATCTTCAATAGTTAACTAATTGCTACTCATTACATGAGAACTTACTTGGAGAAAAGGATTTCATTTAAAATTTCTTAAGCTAGAATAGAGCCCTCAAAGGGAAGAGTCCCATCAACCTTTAAAGCCCTGTGACTTGGCCTGAAGTCTCCTCCAGAGTCTCACAGCAATCTTTATTCAGTGCCTAAATTTTTTTTAGTGTTCTTTCTCCCAGGCACCATGCTAAAGACAACTTAACGTTTCTTGGATCATTTTGTTGCTTTTTATTTTCCGTTGATGCTTTCTGCAACTTTCATTGCAGATGTACAATTTTTGAACTATGTAATATTAAATAGGCTTCTTTGGATCTGTGTGGTCATTTAACCACTATGGATGACATTATTTGAATGAGAAAATGAATCGAAGTAGTAAACCCCTAAGTTAAAAGTCACATTTTAATGGATATCTGACACATATGATAGAGGATTAATACCCTTAATATACAAATATATCTCAGAAATTGCTAAGAAACACTGTATCATCTGGTAGAAAATAGGCAAAGGATTTAAATAGCCATGCCACAGGAGAGGGAATCCAAATGGGTATGTTCTAAACCTCTTTAATAGTTAGAGAGATACAAATTATATAATTATATAAGAGCCAAAATTTAAAAGTATAGTAGGGTGCCTGGATGGCTCAGTCGGTTGTGTGGGACTCTTGCTCAGGTCACGATCTCACAGGGTGTGGGATCAAGTCTTATGTGGGGCTCCATGCTCAATAGGGGAGTCTGCTTGAAGATTCTCTCCCTCTGCCCACACATGCATGCGTGCATTCTCTCTCTCTCTCTCTCTCAAATAAATAAATCTAAAAAACCAAAAAGTATGATAATGTCCAGTACCTACATTGACATAGCTCGTGGAAGTGTGCGTCGATATAGCTTCTTTGGAAAGTAATAAGGTAGTAGCTATTAAAATTAAGAAAATAGGGGCACCTAGGTGACAGTCTTAAGTGTCTTCAGCTCAGGTCATGATCTCAGGGTCCTGGGCTCCAGCCCCACGTCAGGCTCCCTGCTCAGTGGGGAGTCTGCTTCTCCTTCTCCCTCTGCCCCTTCCTCCCACTCATGCTCTCTCTCTCTCTCAAATAAATAAATAAAATCTTTAAGAAAATAAAATAAAAAAATATATATCTTTGATGTAGTAGTTTCTTTGTCAGTTATGTTCATTAAGGAAAAAATCAGTTTGTAAAAGATATTTGTACACAATATGTATTTCAGCATTTTGGTGTTACATAGTAACAAAAACAAGAAGCAATGAATGTATCAGTAAAGGAATAGTTGAATAAATAATTGTTTACCCATGTTATGGACTTCTGCACTGCTAAAAAATAATGTTAGATTTATATCTGTGGATCTTGAGGGTGTCCATGCCATATTGTTAAGCAAAAATTGCAGACTAAAAAAAAGAGTTTTCGGACTTTGGGGTAGTGTATAAAGTCTGATACAATTTTTTTTTTTTTTTTTTAGCAACTTGAATACTTTCACAGGTATGTCAGATGTCCTTCTGTACACAGAAAAGTATGGAAGGCTAAACTCCAAGTTTTTAATTTTAAGTTTTTTTGAGGGCATTGGGTTAGGAGTGAGGCTGTGAATGGACGGGGTCAAGAGAGATCATTTTTCTTTTTACATTTTTGGATTTTTTTCCTTTGTTACAGTAAGCATGTGTTAGATTATAACTTTAAAAATAGCTGATAAAACCCTTATGTTTAAAGTGAAACTTCCTAAAGAATACATCTATTATAACTGCTTTCTCTGTGAACCTGAGTTATAAAAATAAAATGTTCATGCTTTGTGTTTAAAGAACTCAGATTCATCTGACAGGACCTAAAAATTCTTGGTTCTTCTGAGATGTGTTCATAAGTAAAAGTCATTCCTTTGGTTTAATTTTGTGGTTTTGGTTGGTATAGTCTTGTCATAAATATGACCAGCTACCCTAAGGCCAACAAAAATATCTTCAGTAGATTATCACAATGTAACAGTATGTTATGGATGATAAAAACTTTATAAGAAGCTGAGTCGCAGATTGAATTTTGGGTGTTAAATTGTGATAAATTGATTTGTCAAATATTCTAATAGATATTACCTGTCATATTACTGCTTTCCCTGTGTACCAGTTATTCTCTACTTCCAGAAAGGCTGTTGTTACTTTGCAATGTGGTTTTTCAAACTGTATAACTTTTTGTTCCTATTACAAAAATAAAACATGATGAATACAAAAAACTTGGGATACTGAAATCCTGAAAAACAAAAGGATAAAACTGAAATCATATGTAAGTCTAATTATAACCACTGTTAACATCTTAATGTGTTATTCAAATCTTTTAAGAAAAATGTTGCCAAGTATAATTTACATATAATGATTTTCACATATTTCAATGTACAGTTTCATAGTTGTTTTTCTTTTCAGTTTCATAAGTTTTGATATATCAAAACTTATGAAAGTTGAAACATCATTAGTCAAATATTGGTCAAATAAATTCATCACCACTGAAAGTGTACTCAAACCCCTTTGTAAATGTCCCCTGGTTCCTCCATTTTCTGGGAATCACTGATCTGCTTTGTAGGTATGGTTGTATTTTCTGGAATTTTATACAAATGGAATCATATATATTAAAATATATTTATTATATAAATATATTTATTATCTATAAATATATATTTGTATGTTCACTTTTATTTATATATTTATATATTAATATGTATTATTATATATAATTTTTTTCTTACAGGCATTTTATATTATATGATTTCTGTCACTTAGCATAATTTTGAGATTCTTTCATGTTGCATGTCTCAATAGTTCATCAGTTTTTATTGCTGAGTAATTAGTTTGCCTGTTCATTCATTCATCTGTTGGTGGACATCACTGTTACTGTTTTGAGGCTCTTTAAATGAAGGTGCTGAACATGAATGAACATTCGTGTGTAAGTCTTTATAGGGACATAATACTTTCTTTTTTCGTGTGTAAATGCCTGAGTGGAATGGTATATCACATAGTAGATATTTAACTTTTCAGGAAACTGCCATTCTCTTTTCCCAAGTAGTTGTTTCATTTTCCATTTCTACCAGCAGTGTATAAGAGTTCCAGTTTCTCTGCCTTCTTGCTAGCTCTTGGTATGGTCAGTGTTTTTAATTTCAGCCATTCTAATAGGTATATAGTGGTATTTCCTAGTGATTTTAATTTGCATTTCCTAGTGATTTTAATATGCACTTCCTAGTGACTAATGATGGTGAACATTTATTTATGTGCTTATTTGCCATCTGTATATCTTTGATGAAGTGTCCACATCTTTTGTCCACTTTTTTATTAGGGCGTTTGTGTTCTTTTGAGTCTTGAGGGTTGTTTTTTTTTTTTTTTTGGATTTAGTTATTTGACAGAGAGAGAGAGCAAGGAAGCACAAGCTGCCAAGGGAGAGGGAGAAGGAGGTTCGACCTGGGGCTTGATCCCAGGACTCTGGGATCATGACCTGAGCTGAAGGCAGATTCTTAACAGACCGAGCCACTCACGCACCCAAGTTTTGAGATTTCTTCATACATTCTGGATATAAGAAAATTACCAGATAAAAGATTTATAAATATTTTCATTCAGTTGGCAACTTGTCCTTTAATTTTTTAAATTATGACTTTTGAAGAGCAGCCATTTTGAATTTTAGTGAAATCCAATTTATCAGTTTTTACTTTTATGGATTGTGGTTTTTTGTGTCATACCTAAGAAATCTTTGTCTGATGGAAGATTACAAAGATTTTTTTCTTGTTTTTCTCCCAAATCTTTTCACAGTTGTATACATAGTTTATATTTAGGTCTATTATCCATGTTAAGTTAATTTTTACATAATGGTGTGAGTCAGAGGTCATTTTATATAGGGTGTGGGTCAAAGTTCATGTTTTGCATATGGATATCTAATTGTTTCAGTACTGTTTGTTGAAAAGACTATCCTTTCTCCACTGACTTGCCTTTATACCTTTGTCAGAAATTGTGAGTCTGTTTCTAGACTGTTCTAGTGATCTCTATCTTTTTTTTTTTTTTAAAGATTTTATTTATTTATTTGACAGAGAGAAATCACAAGTAGATGGAGAGGCAGGCAGAGAGAGAGAGAGAGGGAAGCAGGCTCTCTGCTGAGCAGGGAGCCCGATGTGGGACTCGATCCCAGGACTCTGAGATCATGACCTGAGCCGAAGGCAGCGGCTTAACCCACTGAGCCACCCAGGCGCCCTAGTGATCTCTATCTTAACACCATAGTCTCACTGTCTTGATTGCTAAAGTATTACAGTAAATCTTGAAATCAGGTAATGTTAATTAGTTTTCCATCTTTGTTCTTTTACAAAGATGTTTTGACTATTCTGGGTCCATTGGACCTTTATGATTTTAGAATCAGCTTATCAGTTTCCACAAAAAAAGCCTACTGGGATTTTGATTGGGATTGCGTTGAATCTGTAGATTCAATATCTTAATAATATTGAGTTTTGCAACCCATAAACAAGGTGTATCTCTCCATTCATTTAGATCTTTAATTTCTCTCAGTGTTTTTTTTTTTTTTTTCCTCTTTGAGAGAGAGGGATGGGGGTGGGTTGGGGAGGGGGGCAGAGGGAGAGAGAGAACCTTAAGCAGGCTCCAAGCCCAGTAGAGAGCCAGAGTCAGGGCTCTATCCCAGGACCCTGAGATCATGACCTGAGCTGAAATCAAGAGTTGCGTGCTTAAACGACTGATCCACTTAGAGGTACCCCTTTTGTTTTTTTCAGTGTATAAGTTTTGTGTACATTGTCAGTCATCATTCAAGTATTTCATATTTTTGATGTTATTACTATAAATGGTGTTGTTTTTTTAATTTCAACATAGAAATACAATTGATTTTTGTATATTGACGTTGTATCTTGGCACCTTGCTAAACTCGCTTATTAATTCTAGAGCTTGTTTTGTAGATTTTATCACAGTTCTGGTATAAACAGTCTTGTTATATATAAATAAAGGTAATACTGCTTCTTTTTAATTGGGTGGGGCTTTTTCTTTGTTTGTTTTTCCCTTACTGTTTTTGCTAGTACCTCCAGTAAATGTTGAATAGCAGTGATGAGAACAGAGAATTTGTCTTATTTCTGATTTTGGGGGCAAGCATTCTACCTTTCACCCTGAAGTATGTTAGGCATAGATTTTTCATATATGTTGTTTATCAAGTTGAGGAAGTTTTCTCCCATTTGTGGATTGCAATCAGGAAGTGATATTCCATTTTGTCAGGTGTTCTTTGACATGATAATGTGTTTTTTCTTTTTTAGCTTGTTAACATGGTGAATTAATCGATTTTTTAAAATTAACATATAATGTATTATTAGCCCCAGGGGTACAGGTCTGTGAATTGCCAGGAATTAATTGATTTTTAAATGTTAAGCTAACTTTGCATTTCTGGAATAAATCCTACTTGGTTATAATGTGTTGTTGTTTTTACATATTATTGGTTTCAGTTTGAGAGAATTTTGTTTAGAATTTTTGTGTCTATATTTATGAAGGATATTGATCTGTAGTTTTCTTTTGGTCCTAGATCCAGGTGCTATAACAAAGCATCATAGCTTGGGTGGCTTATGAAAAACCTGAAACATATTTCCCACAATTCTGGGAGCAGGAAGTCTGGGATGAGGGCACCAGTATGATCGGGTTCTGAAAAGGCCCTCTCCTGGGTTGTGGACCGCTGACTTCTTGTATCTATACATGGCAGAAAGAGTGGAGAGACAGAGCAAGCTCCGGTGTCTTTTCTTCTAAAGGTTCTAATCCCATTCGTGAGTGCTCCTAATCACCTCCCAAAGGCCCCACCTCCTAATACCATCACATTGAGAGTTAGGATTTCAACATGTGCATTTTAGAGGAACATATTCAGTCTATAGCACTTTCCTTGTGATGTCTTTGTCAGATTTTAGTTTTCAGACAGTGCTGGTCTCATAGAATGAATTGGGGAGTATTTCTTCCTTTTCCAGTTTTCTGAATGAATTTGTATAAAACTAGCTTTTTTTCCTTAAATGTTGGTAGACTTCATCTTGAAGGTATGTTGGCCTGGAGTTTTCTTCATGGGAAGGTTTTTAATTAATTCAATTTCTTTGTTAGATATAGTTATTGAAGTTACCTTTTCTTGTGTTAGCTAAGGAACAGCTGACCTTTTTTTTTTTTTTTTTAAAGAGAGATTGAGTGTGAGTGGGTGGGACAAGGGGAGGGGCAGAGGGAGAGAAGAGAGAATCTCAGGCCGGCTCCATGCTCAGTGCCGAGCTTGAGTGGGGCTAGATCCCATGACTGCAAGACCATGACCTGAGCTGAAACCAGGAGTTAGACGCTTAACTGACTGAACCACCAGGTGCCCCAAGAACAGCTGACTTTTTAAAGGAATTCGTCGTTCAAGGAATTTGTCCATTTTTTCCAAGTTGTGGAGTGTGTTGTCATAAAAATTTTCACACTAATTCTCCATTTAATATCTGAAGTATCTGTACTTCATGTCAACCCCTATCTCATATTCCTGACCTGACTTTGGTAATCTGTGTCTTCTCTTTTAACATATATTGTATTTGCTTCAGGGGTACAGGTCTGTGAATTATCAGTCTTACACAATTCACAGCACTCACCATAGCACTTACCCTCCCCAATGTGCATCACCCAGCCACCCTCTCCTTCCCACCCTGCCTCCTCTCTAGCAACCGTCAGTTTGTTTCCTGAGGTTGAGTCTCTTATTACGATTTATCTCTCTCTCTGATTTCATCTCATTTCCTTTTCCCCTCCCTTCCTCTATGATCCTCTGTCTCGTTTCTCAAATTACTCATAGTGAGTGAGAGATTTCACTCATTAGTGAAATCATATGGTAATTGTCTTTCTCTGATTGACTTATTTTGCTTAGCATAAACCCTCTAGTTCCATCCACGTCATTGCAAATGGCACGATTTCATTTCTTTGATGGCGCATAATATTGTGTGTGTGTGTGTGTGTGTGTGTGTGTGTGTGTGTATCACATCTTCTTTATCGATTCTTCTGTTGTTGGATTTCTAGGCTCTTTCCATAGCTTGGCTATTTTGGGCATTGCTGCTCTAAACATTGGGGTACATGTGTCCCTTCGGATCATTACATTTGTATCTTTAGGGTAAATACCCAGTAGTGCAATGCTGGGCTGTAAGTTAGCTCTATTTTCAACTTTTTGAGGAACCTCCATACTGTTTTCTCTTCTCTCTTTCCTAATCAGTCTCTCCTGATTTGTCAACTTTATTGATTTCTCAAAAAATAAACTTTTGGTTTCATTAATTTTTAAAAATTATTTTGTTTTCAATTTCATTGATTTAAGCTCTGATCAGTATAAATTTCATTTCTCTGGGTTTCACTTGCTCTTCCTTCTTTAGTATCTTAAGGCAGAATCTGAGCCCATTAATTTGAAATCCTTCCTTTTTCTCCACACTGGCCTTTAGTGCTATAAAATTTCCCCTAAGTACTCCCTTAGTGGCATGCCATAAATTTGGCTACATTGTATTTTTACTTTCATTTGTTCCAGTGTGCTTGGCAATTTCCCTTTTGATTTCATCTTTGACCCATGTGGTATTTACAAGTGTACTGTTTAGTTTCTGAATATTTGGAGATTTTCCAAAGATTTTTTTTTTAATTTTTTTTTTTAGATTATTTATTTATTTATTTATTTGACAGACAGAGATCACAAGTAGGCAGAGAGGGAGGCAGAGAGAGAGGGGGAAGCAGGCTCCCCGCTGAGCAAAGAGCCTGATGCAGGGCTCGATCCCAGGACCCTGAGATCATGACCTGAGCCAAAGGCAGAGGCCCAACCTACTGAGCCACCCAGGTGCCCCCAAAGATCTTTTTATTATTAATTTGCAATATAATTTAATTTTGGTCCGAGAATATACTTTGTGTGAGTCAGATCTTATAAATGTACCCAGTGTTTTTAAAAATGACTGTACTTACCTGCATCATTCAAGAAAATATTCGCTATGTACTATTTTGTGACCATTTTCACAAAGCATTATATTATAAAAATTTTCCTGTCTCAAGGGTTTTCTAAAACTTGATTTTAAAAAAAAGTAACTTAGGTTTTTTTTGTAGGAATAGTACATTTATGTGTTTCAGAAACTGAAACAATATAAAAAAATGCACACTGAGAAATCATAGTTTCACCTGTTTCTATTTACATTATTTGCAACATTATTAGTTGCAGGGGTATCTTTTCTGTATTTCTCTATGCAAATACAAGAAAAAACATGCATATATATACTCTTGTTCCAATATCTCTACACAAAAAATAAACAGCTTGACCCTTAATCATTGTATGTGGATATGCTTCCATTTATTTAATGTATATTGATGTGTTTTTCCTGTTTTAAGAAAAACTAAATGGCTTCTCTATTCTGAGGACCGTGTTGGCCAGTATTGTCTTCTCATTTAATTTGGATTACAGCAATATTGGATCAGACTCATCAGTCTACATTATAGATGAGTGGCTTTATATAAACTGGGCTTTAAATATATGCAGTGTTTTCCTTTGACACCTTCAGAGGACCTTATTGTATTCATTTTGGTGCTAAGCCCATAGAGTAGGTCCTTAACAAATGTAGCTGTGTAAATGATTTAATTTCTTAGTTTGGTTAGCCCATGTGGTAAATGATGTAGGTTTCAGTTCTAAATATACTGTATGTTTTTTTCCTTGACATCCATCATAGTCAAGTACAGAATGATATATGATAGGTGACAGTTTAGTAAATGAACATGCACTGAGATTAGGTGTGATTCTTTTGAAATCTCTCACTGTGCTGTGGTAGGAGGGAATGCAGAGTAGTGTGGCAAACTCGGGTTCACATTCTTCCTGAACTATTTTGTGGGATGACTATGGTCAATACAGTGAAATGCCATGAGGAAGTACCTAACATAAGCTCTAGTAGTCAGGGATGTGGTAAATGTTGGGTTCCTTTCTCCTTTATTTCTTCAGGGTGGGCTCTAGGTCCAGATGGTCATTTGAGTATAAACCCAGAAGCCCATTCATTACCACCGAGTCCACACTGTGCAGCCCACTGTCTAGGACGCACACCAGGTAGAGGATTTTGCAGGTGAGGATAAGGCTTTAATGTTCTTCCATTCGTGGTTGTCACTGGCTGAGGGGTTTGGCATGACGCTTTACCTGTAATCTTCATAATAGTCATACTTGATAAGTATTATTAATGCTCTCTTGAAAATAAGAAAACTTAAGCCCGGAAGATTCAGAATTCTTGTCCAAGGACACTGATAAAAGACAGGATGAGAAATCACAGCTACGTCTGTTTGGCTTCAAAGGCATTTTTTTTTTCCCCTCCATTATATTATGTTGCCCCTTGGGATGCTTACAAAGCATCACTAGTTTTCAAGGACTTACTATAATGAAATGAGAACTATGTGTAATTTTCTGAAATTTTAATTTTAATCTTTACATGTATGACAAGTTTAAGTCTGCAGAGGGAGAAAATTATAATTTGGATTCCTTTAATAAACTTATTTTAAAGACCTTGAATATGCCTGGGTAAAAAATAGTACACTTTTTTTTTTTTTTTTTTTTGTGAAACAAGTATTGGCTGGGGATTGAATAAGGAATGTAGCCCAACATGAACCAGATGTTTTATTTTTACCTAGAGAGGGAAATGTTAGAATACAGGATTAGGCTCTCTGGTATTATTTTGACATCAGTTTATCATTATGTGGCCTCCCGGAAGGTAGCATCTTGTGCCTGAAAACATGGAAGTCAGGGTTTCCTCGTGCACGCAGGGCTGTGTTTATATGAGGTTATGCATGGCAGTTTGGCGGTTTGTTTTGCAGATGTTCGTAATGTACAGTCTTACATCTTGTTTCTATTTCTGGAATGCTTTTAAGTATGACTCATGTTTTCTTGAGGCCATCCTAAAAATACAGCTAGTTTCAAGCATTAACGTAAAATACACCACAGACACCACACAGCAGTATGTGATGCTTTCTCTCAGTAGTTTAATACAATTTTTGGACAAATTAAATATTTTCTTTGACATAATAGACTAAACTAAAAAATAAGTAAGTAAAAATGGGAGGTTTTTTTTTTTTTTAAGAGAAACAGGTCCTCTCATACCATAGTGTAAAAATTGGAATTTTCAATAAAAGGAGTAAAACATGATATCATTGGCATTCTCAAAAATGAAGAAATAGTATTGATGTCCAGAAAAGCAAGTCCATTAAACTTGTTGGAGCCCCATGAGGTGCACACTTGTAGGGAAAATCTTGGATTTGAAGATAGAGCCTGTTAAAAAGATTTTGGAGGGGTAGTAGGACATAAAGGCTAGAGTGCAAGCTTTGAACTCAGAAGCTTAGGTCAAAGTCCTGGTTCATGCACAGAGCAACTGTGAATAAGAACTTCAATTTTCTTTTCATGAAACTTAGGTAATGAATATTTAAAGAATGCTTATATGGCACTTACTGTTACCAGACACTGTTCTAAGTGCCTAATTTAATCCTCATTATGACCTTATGAATAAGTACCTTTGTTATATCTGTTATACAGATGGAGAAACTGAGCAAAGAGAATTGAAATAACTGTTGAAGTTTACATAGCTAGTAGACAGCAGAGTTGGGATTTGAACAGTTTGGCCCAATTCTGTATTCTGACACAGTAGAGTTTGCTGCGTCCTAGGGTTGGTGTGAGTTCCAAAAGAGATCCTGTATGAAAAATCATTTGTATTTTTACCCGGCACATGAAAAAGATGTAATAAATTATTGCTGTTATTATGACTGTTTATTGGAGAAGGACAAAATACGGGAAAAGAAGTCTTACTGAAGGTATAGCATAGACTACAGGGCCAGCTACAGGATTCAGAAGCTGCTTATGTGTATTAAGAAACTTACGTAGAATTGAAATGTGGTGATGAGAGCCTTGGATATCTTGACATCTAGAAGATCAAACTAAAGGTAGAATTTCTTCACTACTGATTTGCCTTCCTGACAATTTCATCTTTCAGAAGCTAGGGGAAACGAAGAGGAACTCTTCCTCCAGACTTAATTGTGACTAGTTAGAAATAATTCGGTAGTGGTATGCAAGCAATAGAAACCTTGAAAAATACCCAAACTCAGACATTGTATTTCTCAGCAAGGGTGCCACTGACATACTGGGCAATGGGACTACCTTGGACATTGTATTAAGCATCACTAAATGTCAGTAGTGTACCAAATTATCCCTCATCCCCCAAAGCTTTTCAACAACTGAAAGTACCCCCAGACATTTCCTGATGCCTTCTGGCAGGCATAGAGTGGTGGCAGTATTGTGGTTAGGTGGGAACCGCTGTTGAGTGGCAAGAGTAAAGGAAAGGATTGCTGAGAATTGTCAGATGTACCTTAGGCCAGTGGTTCTCAACACATGAGGATCATGCTCAGTGGATTCACTCCTGTGAGCATACTCGGGATTATACTCAGTTCCCCCTTCAGATAACTCTGTGCCTTTCTCTCCTGCTTGAGAAAGTACATGGCATATAAAGGGCTCTGTAATTATAGATATAATTGACTCTTCATGGGTTTGCTAAAAAAAAAAAAAAAAATTATTCCTGTACCGCAGCACTTAATTGATACTGACAACTTGTGAGGGCCAGACCTCTCATTTGATTAGGAACTGCTGCCTTCAACTTTAAAAAAAAGTCTTAAAAATGTCTATAGTTCCAAGGTCAAGGCATTCAAAATGGAATAGAACTATATAGAACTTAATGGAGACTGTAATTATGAACAGTTACAAGTAGTTATAAATAATAAACAGTGGGAGGAAGCAGAAGAGACCTACTTGGCTCTACCTTCTAGAACTTTGGAAATGGTCGTGTTTTAAATAGTCAAGTCCAGGTAATGGAAGGTCAGGCACATTGCCAAAGCTAAATACAAAGTGACACCAAACTGTAAGAACAGTGCTGAGAGGGCCTGTGGCCAAAGTAAGCTGAGGTTTGTAAAAACATAAGCAAAAAGAATCCCAAAAGTGTTCATGTTTTTAATTATATATTTGATATTGGCATAAGAAGAGGTAGTAGATCCGTGGGATAGGGAACATTGTGTAATTTTATGACAGAGAAGTTAAAGCTTCTTAACTCTTTTATCTTGTGTCATCCTTATACAGCAAGCTGACTAACTCATCTTGAAATAAGAAAGAGTAAACTATATATCACAAAGATGGATTTAGGCCTGAAGTGGGAAAGAAAATAGTTTAAGTGGACATTTGATAGTTATAAATGAGGTCGAGTCTCCAGTCTCAGGTGAATTGCTTCCACAGCATCCTGAAACTGCTTGGTAGATTCTCAGAGGTCTAGGTCTTAGAGCAATGTTTCTCAATCTGTTTTTCATTATTGCTCGTCCAAGGACATTTAAACCCCAACTTGTCTTTCCCCAATCTCATGAAATGTTAATACCACAGATCTACTACATATCTTTTATGTACAGTATCCCTTTAGTGGACAGCAGACCATTGTAACATCTAACGATTTTTTTCAACCCCTTTTCCAAGGACCAGTGTTTGCCCCCTCGAGGGTGATAAGTTCCCTGTGCATGTTGTAGAGGATTCAGAGGACAGGAGAGAAGCCACGGACGTCCACTTAAGTGATGAATCTCCTGATTTTCAGACATAGAGGCACTTGGTTTGGGGAAGTTATGAGATGCTTTAGTGTGAGCCCAGTGACATGACAAACCAACCAGGCTGCCCCCCAAACCTTGTTCTTGATCATTTCACCAGGATAAAGGAAATCAGAAATTTCTCTTTATTTTTTCCAATGGTTAAATGTTAGCTTTGTGGGCGGGGTGGGAGGTAGACTACACTTGTAAAGTTGTGCTGTTGAGGTTGGTGGGGGAAGCACAGCTTTAGCCTTGGCAAGTGTTCTTAGTTTGATCTTTGAATTCTTTTATGACCTCACTGGGTGATTAAACAAAGTGTAAAAAATATGGAATATATCCAGTACATATAAAGGACTTATCTAGGATATATATGTGTGTTTATGTGTAAAATGGAACACAATAATAAAGGAGACACTGTAACCCACATCCAATTTAGGAACTAGAATATTACCAAAACCATTGAAATTCTCCCAGTTTTTGGTAATATTCTCCCTGAGAATATTATTCTCCCTGAGAATTTCTATGATTCTCTGCCTAGGTATCCATTATCCTGAATTTATCATTCTCTTGTTTTTTTGCTTCTCAAGCACTACTTTATTACATATGTATGGATTTCTAATGAATTCAGTTTGCTAGCTTATTGAGTATTATCAAAACAGTATCATATGAGATTTATTCTGTGACTTGATTTTTTTCACTGAATATCTTTTAAGAGTTAAACATATTGGAAGTAGTGGTAGTTCATTCTGTTTTTGTCATTATGTAGTATTCCTTTATGTGCGTTTTATCCATTTCCAGTCTCCAGTTGTGTTTTTATTTTTTTAAGAATGAGTACGTTTTCCTTTTCTTTGCTGTATTCGGTTTTATCTTGAATGGCATTCTGTGAGTATTCCATCTGTCTCCTGATGTATAAGGGCAAGAGTGTTTGTTAGATACCTAGAAATGCACTTCCTAGGTCACTGGGTGATTTACAAATGAGCAAACACAAATTAATTATATTAATTCAAACATTTATAAAATGGGTAGGCAGAAGATGAGCAGATTAATGGGTGATTTAATAGTAGACTTAGAAGGGCATTGGAATGAAGTAGTCTAGTATTCCCAAGAGTTGGTGTATAAGAATAGACTTAAATAATAGACATCTGAAGATGTCAAGTCACTTAACCTTCTCACTGTGAAGTTTGGTAGATCTCACATCCTATTGACAATTTAAGTTAATAGTTTTCTTCAATTTTTCAAGACTGTGATAATCATTAATTGTCTGGGATGATTTGATCATGGTCCCTTATTAGAACAAAAGCACTGGACTGTAAAACTGTAATAAAGTAACAATTCCAGTGCCTTATATCGCCCTTGAAAATCGCTTTTATTTCTTTAGTGACACTTACAGGTGATCATTCAAATGTTCTTAAAAACTGTTAAATGTGGGATTATGTGCCTGTTTATGAGATCATAAACTTTGTCCTATTTTAACATTGATAACAATGGTTTTACTATAAAACAGTGTGAGAATTCGCCAAGTGTATCTATCAATGAGTATGTATGTGTGTACACATAGATATGCTTTTAAAAATATAATATACTAAATATATTGATTGCTTGGAGATTTATATTATAAGTAGTAGTCTGGTTTGCATTTTGTTTTATTTTTTTTTTTCCTCTTGAAGTTTCAGACTCTGTGGCTCAATCTGTAATTCAGCATCTAAGATGGATAATGCAGAAGGATCTTTTGGGGCAAGATGTCTTTCTAATAGGACCTCCTGGGCCTCTTCGGCGTTCTATTGCAATGCAATACCTGGTGAGCAATTGATTCTATGGATTCCTAAGGGAACTTGGATTAATTATGTTCTAAAATAAATTAAGAATTTATAAAAATATAAGGATTATTCATTACTCAAAAAAAATTTTCAGGTTGATAAACTGTTTAATAAAGATTTTGGAATAAGTATTCTGGGAAGCAAATGTACATTTATCTTTCATAGCTTTAGGAAATTTTGGCTGCAACTAGAAAGTTCTCAACTTCTGGTAAAAAAGAAATTCAAATTCAAGCAATGAGTGGCAGATTGGATCATAAATTCTGAAATTACAAAACAATACCCAGTTTTATATTATTCAAGGAATATTTATCTTAGATCCACATTCTAAAATGCCAAATAACTCTCTTGACTTTTTGATGTTGTATAGTCTTCAAGGGAAGCCACAAGTTTGTAAAATAGCTCTTATGTGTTACATGCTTTTTTCCCTTTAGATAGAGAAAACGAGTTTATTAAAACTTGCTTACTTTATTAAACTAGCTTACTGAGCTTTATCCAGCTAGTAAATGATG